>NC_045549.1:39811437-40111437 GCF_009769535.1 Thamnophis elegans | reverse complement strand
TCATTCCTATCTGTGAGTTTTTATGCTAGAATGAAATATTACTCTTTATTTCTCCCCCATATCTTGAATTATAAAGGAAAGTTTTGCTATTTTATAAAGTTACTAAAAGTCAATATTAATACAGTAGAAAATTTGTTAAAAATATAGTTAGCTTCTTCTGAAAACATTTGGAAACTTATATTATTAAATATTTTAAATTAACCAAATACTTACAGAGAAACCTCGTGAACTTAATGTATTAGATTCTTTCTTTTTTCTTTAATTATTCTTTACAAAACATAAAGCACATACCAGCAGTATTCATTTACTTGTAATATAATTAATCAATATATGTGGCATTAAAAAAATTGGAAAACTTTTGTATGAAAACTATCTTGACCCCTTCCAGTCTGGCTTCAGGCCCGGTTACAGCACAGAAACCGCTTTGGTCGCATTGACCGATGATCTCTGGAGAGCTAGGGATGGAGGCCATGCTTCCATCCTAGTTCTCCTTGACCTCTTAGCGGCTTTCGATACCATCGACCATGGTATCCTTCTGCGACGACTGCGGGAGATAGGGGTGGGCGGCACTGTTTTGCAGTGGTTCTCCTCCTATCTCTCGGACAGGTCGCAGTCGGTGTTGGTGGGGGGGGCAGAGATCGTCCCTGAGGCCCCTAACTTATGGGGTGCCGCAGGGGTCGGTCTTATCCCCCCTACTATTTAACATATACATGAAACCGCTGGGTGAGATCATTCGGAGGCACGGGATAAAATACCATCAATATGCGGACGATACACAGTTGTATCTGTCCGCCCCGTGCCAACTCAATGAAGCGGTGGACGTGATGAACCGGGGTCTTGAGGCCGTTAAAGACTGGATGAGAGCAAACAAGCTGATACTCAACCCAGACAAGACCGAGTGGCTGTTGTGTTTTCCTCCCAAAAATTTGACCAACGTACCATCACTCAGGCTGGGGGGACAAAATTTATACCCCTCAGAAAGGGCCCGCAACTTGGGAGTCCTCCTGGACCCACAGCTGACTTTTGACCACCATCTTGCAGCTGTGACCAGGGGGGCATTTGCCCAGGTTCGCCTGGTGCGCCAGTTGCGGCCCTACCTGAATCGGGAGGCCCTCACAACAGTCACTCGAGCCCTTGTGATCTCCAGGCTGGAATACTGCAATGTGCTCTACATGGGGCTGCCCTTGAAGAGCACCCGGAGACTTCAGCTAGTCCAGAATGCGGCCGCGCGAGTGATCGTGGGCGCACCACGGTTCGCCCACATAACACCGATCCTCCGTGAGCTGCACTGGCTACCTGTCGATCTCCGGGTGCACTTCAAGGTCCTACTCACCACCTATAAAGCGCTCCATGGTAGTGGATCTGGCTATTTGAGAGACCGCCTTCTGCCAATTACCTCCCTGCGTCCCATCAGATCGCATAGAGTTGGCCTCCTCCGTATTCCATCCGCCAGTCAGTGCCGACTGGCGACTACTCGGAGGAGAGCCTTCTCTGTTGCGGCTCCGACGCTATGGAATAATCTCCCCGTGGAGATTCGTACCCTCACCATCGTCCAGGCCTTCCGCACAGCCCTCAAGATCTGGCTAGCCCGTCAGGCCTGGGGATAAGTTTTACTTTCGCCCCTCCCGAATGTTGAGTGAATGCTGTGTTTTACTGTTTAATTTATTCTTGTTCACATTTCTTTTTGTATTTGTCCTACACTCCCCTTCCCCTTTTATTGTAAGCCGCCCTGAGTCCCCTCAGGGAAAAGGGTGGCCTATAAATGTACAATAAATACCAAAAATACCAAAAAGTATGGCTATTGACCATGAATGGTGGCACAGTGATTAGAATGCATTATTGTAGGCTAACTCTGTCCACAGTCTGGAGTTTGGTCCTGATAGGCTCAAAGTTGACTGAGCCTTCTATCCTTCAGAGGTCGTAAAATGAGAACTCAGATCATTGGGGGCAATATGCTAACATTCTAAATTGCTCAGAGAATACTCTAAAGCCCTATGGATTGGTATGTAAATCTAAGTGCTATTGCTATTGTTATTAACAAGGCTCATGTTGCAACATAGCCAAAATTCACATTAGATGTATTTAAAACAATTACAACTTTGTTTTGATTATTTAAATATATCATCAATATCAATTGTTCACACAGTTTATTGTAGATGCGGCTAGTAGAGTCTTTGGTCTTGTCTATAGATATAAAACAATAAAAACTCCTCTTGGAAGAATTACCACATGTAGTTCTGGTTTGGCACCTGAAAGATTTCTTTCCTTGCCTTGTTTCATTAGGCATTTTAGAAGTGAGTATCATCAAAAAGGGACCCATCAGAAAACCATGTGGAAACTGTGACTTTTTAAATGATATATTCAGTCATGTAGATAATCTTTATATGATTTAGAAGGGGAACATTGTCTATAAGCACTATATAATATTGTATTATTCTTCAAGTAACATCACGCATTATTGCTTTCCTCCTTGTTGGGATGACAGTTTCCAATAAAGAAATTTAATGGTGTTCAAGTAACCTATGGACAATACAGTTTCTGGAAAAAGTCAATTCTGGGAGTTATGCTTTTGTTGCAGAACTAAAGGAGGAAGGAATATATATATATATATATATATATATATATATATATATATATATATATATATATATATATATATATATGTGTGTGTGTGTGTGTGTGTGTGTGTGTGTGTGTGTCTGTGTCTGTGTCTGTGTGTGTGTATGTGTCTGTGTATGTGTGTATGTGTGTATGTGTATTTAAAGTCACAACCCCTGGTATGCCCAAATATGGGAGGAAGGTCACACTTCCATTCTCTGCCTTCGGCTCGTCACAAGAGACCATCCAGACAGAAACCCAATATTTTTATTTTTATTTTTTTTTACTTGGGTTTCTGTCTGGATGGTCTCTTGTGACGAGCCGAAGGCAGAGAATGGAAGTGTGACCTTCCTCCCATATTTGGGCATACCAGGGGTTGTGAATTTAAATATATACCTTTCACCCTGGCCTGGCTGATAAGGAGTCGAGCTCTGTAGCTCAATGGTTAACACATCTGCCTAAGAGGCAATAGAGCACAGGTTCGATTCCCAGCAAGGGTATGGCTAGCTGATGAGAGCTAATTAGCTTGAAATAGATCTATACTAGTCTCCCTTTATTTATTTATCAGCACAAATATAACATAACATATATATATATATATATATATACATACATATATATATATATATATATATATATATATATAATGAAGGACTGTCAAGATAATTATCGTCTTACTGAACTTAACTTGGAAGTTTATCAACAACCAATGGAGTTGGTTGCTGCTGTGAAATATAGTAGTAACAAATTCTTAATGCCTATGCCTGATAATAAATTCATAGGATTTCACACAAGTTGCAGATTGTGAATTGGGTGTTCTGAACTCTCTTGAATAGATTCCCATCATTATTTTGAAGGAAGGCAGAAAAAAAGATTTAATTATTTTCATTTAGAAATAAAGCAACTGAGGGGAAAATATGATAAATGCATATGTACAGCTCTCATTTATTACACAGAGGCTTAGCTTGGGAGACATTTCTAATGAATTGTGCCCCATATCATTAATGATTCATTCTGTGTAAGCAGTCACTTGTAGCAGGAATGAAGAGAACAATCAGAAGCAGTATTTATATAATATAGCAGAAACTCTTTTATTAATAGAGCTGTCATTGGCAAATGGAAACTCCTCTTCTAAAAGTTGTTTATAATCTTTCCAAAGCTACTTAATTCTGCTTTTTTTAAAAAAAAATGACTAGAATTTTACATCCAGCTTTTGCTATATGTAAAGTTTAATTTCTCAGTATTTTCTAGTATTTCTTGGTAGAATATCATGTATATCATTCAATTGCTTCTGCAGTTAGAAAAGTATAGTTTAATTTAACATAATTGTAGTACAACAGAAACATCATTTATTTACTAACTCTATGACCTTTCTGAAAGAATGTCAATCCACATATCTGTATATCTAGGTCAGTTCAAGGGAAGTATTATTTGACAGAGGGGAAGAATTTGCTATTCTTGTGACCCAACCAAGTGCCCCTTCTTCAGTAGCTACAGCACTTCTACTCTTCATCATTCCGTGCATTGCATTTTGTGGCAGCTATGTGATCATTGTGGGCCAATTGCATATTCATCTTACAGAATATTATCCCAAGTAATGAATACAATACATACAGAGTTAGTAGCCAAGTTTGCAGGCCAGTCTGGAACCCATGTGCCTGGGGCTGTTAAAGACAGAAAGTCACAAATGAAACTTTGGATCCATTTTGAAAACTGTTTTGTTTTGCATTTTCTTAGGCCTTGACACATATAGTCCTTGTTTATTGATGATGGTAACTAAAATTGAAACTTTACCTAGCAACAGCAGTTCTGGAATTCCTGGTTACCATTGTTAAACTAGGCCATTAGTGAGTACAAATGTTAATCAGATGTCCCTGGTTCAAGATGGTATCAATGGACCCACAATGCTAATTAATATCTGATGGTAACCAATTTTCCCAAAGTTGTAGAAAAGAGGTGGTGGCTGCAGTGGCTCAGAGCAAGGGCATTACTGAGAACCTTTTCATCAGGTTTCAATTAAATGAAATTCCTTCCCTTGAGAAATTGTTGATCATCTTATCCTTCTAGAAAATGACTTCATTTTTAAATATTTTTCGTTAAAAGAATATAGAAATGTTTCAAAATCAGAATAAATGGGTTTCATTGTTTTAAGTTTTATTCTAAGGATTCATGTATTCTTGTAGATTTTTCTAACATTAGTCAAGCCATTGAGAAGTTGACAAATAGTCTGCATTCATATATTCTCTTCCTACAAATATTAAAATATATTCAGATATTTTAACTGCAACCATTGCTTTAATAGGTTTGTGTACAACTACAAGACAGCTTTTTAAGATTTGTATTTGGTTCAGCAATTCATAGTTTTCCAGTAAAGCTCTTATCTTGTCTTCTAAAAATATTCTGACTGTTTTCAAAGAACAAAAGTACTCCTTTTAAATTCTAGCACTATTCAGCAGAATGCAGAAGAGCAAAATGGAATTTATACCCTGAACTTTGATGTTTGAAGAGATTTCTTGAAAGTCATTCTTCTGGAGCCAAATGCTTCTAGTGCATTTTATCTCAAAAGGCTACGCTCAGATGAGAAAAAAATATCTTTATTCTCCTGCCTAAGCTTTCTGATAAGCCAGCTCTTTTAAAATCATTACAGGATCAGATTCATCATACTGACATATAACTGTTTAGTTCATAAAGGTTTTCAACTTATTCGTGATATGGAAGGTGTTAACATAGAGTGCTGCTCTTTGCTTTATATTCAGGTAATGGTTGCTTTCTTTAACATTTTCAAAAAAATGTGCAACTGAATTTTAATAATTGAAGAAGTCCAAAATTTAATCATAAATCAATCCTTATAGTAGAATGTTGTTTAAATATATCACAATTGCTCCTTCACATACCAGGACAGGAATATTAGCTGCTACTGTAGTAGAGATCTAATTCTATGGAAAACCGTGTCTCTGAGTATAGGTCTACAGCCCACTTCCATCAGTTTTAATGACTCACATGTATGAATTGGAATGGAGGTTCTTCAAATAAAATAATAGAATAATATTTTATCTATATTAACTATAAACAAATCAATAATTCTAATTATGCATACAAAACTGCATTCACCATAAGTGATGATATTTCCACATGAAAGGATATCATGAATCCACCACATCTACCTTTGCCCTTAAAGTGAACTCATCCCGTATCCTTAGCAGGAACCAGAAAACTAGATCAATACTGCTATCTTAAGAATACGAATTCAATTTGGATTAAACCAGTGTCCCTTTGTGAACAATTAATAGCCTCCATAGGCTATTATACAAAAAGTATCAAAAATTATTTAAATGGCAGAATTTATAAGTCTGATATTAGATTCTTTATTCCAAGAGCAAAGGCCTATCAGTTTCAGTTTCTTGGCATGCCTTTTAATAAAGCTTGGCTTGGCGTTTAATGAAAGCCAGATGAATAGCTCTAAAGCTACAGATGTCTTCTTTTTTTATGATTTCATCTAAGATCGTTCTTACTCTTCATAATCTCACACAGCTGCCAAAAATCCATTTTATCATTGCATGAAGTGAAACTTTCATTAGCAGCTATTATGGTAGCAGGGGTCAAACATCCAGCATCAGACAAGCTACTAAAAAGAAAATATAAGTAATAAAAACAATTCAGCTAGACTCAATTTTTTAAAAAAAATATTATTTATGAATATTAGGTTATATGTATCAATGTACAATGTACAGACTATCCCTGACACCATTGAAAAGAAAAATTCAACAGTATCTTTGTAAAAATTATAACATTATTTTCATTGACAACAATCTCAAAGGAGGGTATTATTTAATTTGAAATAAAAATGTAATCATTCTGATTATGTTTTGCTGATTTGACTTACACTGCAATGTACAGAAGTTCAGTAAAGAATATTTGTAATTTCAATATGTGCGGGGACAGCCAAAAAAGCCAATGCAATCCTAAATTTCATTAACAGAGGGATACAAGTGAGCTACTAATACTACTCTATAAAGGCTTTATAAGCCTTAGTAAGACCACACCTAGAGTACTGTATCCAGTTTTGGTTACCACACTGTTAAAAAAAAGATATGAAAACTCTAGAAAAAGTGCAGAGAAGAGCAACCAAGATGATTAGGGGGCTGGAGGCTAAAACATACAAACAGTTGCAGGAATGGGGCATGGCTAGTCTAGTGAAGAGAAGGACCAGGGGAGACATGATAGCAATGTTCCAATATTTCTGTTTGTTGAGGGACATCGTTCCTGAAAAGACTGTATATTGTTGGGCAAAAACAGAGGTCCCTTCTGTTACCTGTAGTGTAATCCTCAGCTTACAACCACAATTGAGTCCAATATTGTTTTATTTCTTCTGCAGTTAGTATTATTTAACAGGATGAAGAGGCAACAGAGTATGACCACTAGGACAGTCATCTTTCCTATGTAAGTAGCTGTTTTGTTGCTTTGTGTGCTTGTTTCATCCTTAATATAGTACTGCAAGCAGAGGTGGGTTCCTGCCAGTTCTAACCTCTTCTATAGAAGAGGTTCCAGAAATCTACAGGGCCATTTAGAACCGGTTTCAGTTCCCTCCCTCCGCTCATCCGCACATCATCAAGATGAAGAGCAAGAGGAGGAATTCTGGGAGTTGAAGTCCAAGTCTTAAAGCTGTCAAGTTTGAACACCCCTGGGGTTTTTTTCTAAGGGGTTAGGGGTGCAAGGTCTTGTAACTTGACAGCTTTAAGATTTGCATATTTCAATGCCAGAGTTCCTGAGCCAACATGACTAGAGGAGGAATTCTGGGAGTTGAAGTCCACAAGTCTTAAAGCTGTCAAATTTCAACACCCCTGGAAGTGTTTTTTTTAAAGGGTTAGGGGTGCAAGAGTGTTGTAACTTGACAGCTTTAAGACTTATGTGCTTCAAATCCAGAGTTTCTGAGCCAACATTTTGGTTGCAAGAGCATTGTTAAGTGAGTTTCACCACATTTTACAAGTTGGCCATGTCCACCCAGTCACATGACTGCTAAGCCACTCCCATATGGTCACATGGCCAGCAAGCCACTCCCACAAAGCAGGCCACAACTACAGAAGAGGTTCTAAAAAAATTTGAAACCCACCACTGAGTGCAAGTCTTCCTTTATGTATCTGTTTGTGCAGGCCAATCATTAGAGCAAGGTGGTCAGTGGGTGACTTCAACACACAAAAGGACAGTAATCTTCCTGTTCTATTATTTTGTGTGCTGGTTTCATCCTAATGCAGTGCATGCAATGAAAGAGTTCATTTCTGTGTCTCTTCTTTGTGCAGGCTATTCATTTGAGTCAGTGATATGGAAGACTGGCAAGGACAGTCATCTTCCTTCTGTAAGTAGCTCTTTTATTGTTTTGTGTACTTATTTTAAGCTTATTTAAGTAGTAAGTACACAAAATAATAAATTTCCTTTTTTATATCTTTTTGTAGATCATCCATTGGGGCAAAGAATTCAGTGACATCATCTTGGCCACTCCCATCGGTCACATGGCTGGCAAGCCACTCCCACAAAGCAGGTCACACATACAGAAGAGGTTCCAAAATTATTACATCTTAATCATCAGCTTCCACTGCAGAAAAAACAATTAACCAGACTACACAAAAGTGATGTCCCTACAAATTAACTTCAGCCAATTGTAAATTCAAAAAATTTCCCACTCCTAGAAGATATAGTTAATCAAAAGTATGAGTTACATATGATTATGATTGATTTATCCTGAATAAATGTTAATACTTGTGATTTTATTGTTCAGTAATGCAGCGAGCCATTTTCAGTGCATAGCATTTGAATTATTTGTTGAAATAAGCTTCTAATGAAGTTTAGTTATAAATAGGAAAAGGTTTTCTAGTTTACAAATGAGTGGTATTATGGAATAGATTATTCTCATTTTCTCAATCAGCTAAAAATTAAATAGATATGGAATAGTAATATCTTAATGCCTCCTCGGGTCTGTACTTGGTTTTCAGTCTTTAGCATTTAATCTGTCAATATTAGTGTCAAAATTCTGAAGTAGTTCCTTTCTTAATTGAAAAAGTATAGTTTTCACGAAAATAAAAATGTCACATATTTATATAAACTTTCTGTAGCTATGCAAAGATGAAGTAATTATACTTTATAACAGATACTTTATCGTAATTATCTGTTGTAAAAAAACTCCAGCTAGGCAATGTCAGGCACAAACAACCAGATCTACATGTAAAGAGTTCAATTATCTATTTTATGAGTTGTGGTGGCGCAGTAGTTAGACTGCAGTACTACAGACTACTTCTGTTGACTGCTGGCTGCCTGCAATTTGGCAGTTCAAATCTAACCAGGCTCAAGGTTGACTCAGCTTTCTATCTGTCTGAGGTTGATAAAGAGAGGATCCAAATTATTAGGGGCAATAGGATGACTCTGTAATGTTGGATCCGTTTGTTTGAGCCTGACAATATCATGATCTAGGACAGTGATGGTGAACCTTTTTCTTATGGCGTGCCACAATTGTGTGTGTGCTATCATGCACGCATGCGTGCCCACACCAATTCAACCCTTCCTGCCCACCTGCGCATGTGCGCATGACCCCCCCAAGCATACATGCATGACCTCTCCCCAGGGTCCAGAGGCTTTCCTGAAGCCTGGAGAGGGTGAAAATGGCCTCCCCCAGCCCTCCGGAAGGCCAAAAATTAGTTGGCTGGAGCGCGCATGTGCGCTGGAGCTAATGGCTGGCATGACAGCAAATATGGCCCCACGTGCCACCTGTGGCACGCATGCCATAAGGTCACCATCACGGATCTAAGACAATCATTCACAATGATCGGTAGGTGGACTCCAACAAATTTGAAGTATGATAATGATTGAACATACGTAAGACATTTGATAGCTAATGAAAATTGTGAAAAATATTTGTTTTTATTTGCTGTTTGTTATATGATTATGTGATCAGATTTAAATGCCCTACAATTACATATAGTAAATCTCTTTTCATATTGCAAAAATAGTTCATTTTTTTAAATGAAAAGGATAAAAGTGAATTTAGTAGTGTATAGATGGTAATCTGCTCTGCATTCTTGCAAATACAATGAAATTCCTACCTAAAAAGATTAAAATTAATCTAATTCTAAGTTTCTAATAAGACACTTAGTTGTTTTATTACTTGTGAAAAACTTAAAACAATTTATTTCATTTCTAAAATATTTTATTCTTATTTTTTGTTGTTTCTAAACTAACATAACAGACTTCCTTTTGAAGTCTGATTGATTTGGTTGATATTTGAACTACAGAATTTCCCAAAGGTAGATATCACAATTCAGACAAGAATGTTTCAGCCTAGTAGTACTGATCTTTCTTTATTTGTTTAGATATTGTTCAAATACAGAGAAAAACACACAAAACCAATGTTGTCTTTCAAACACAATTCAATTTCACTACCCTCTTGTGTCTCTCTGTTTCTCTGTCTCTGGTTATCCTACAGGCAAGGATTACTCTCACATATAGAGTACTTCCATTGGATACCCACATCTAAAAGATTCAGCAACAAGCCTACATATTCACATAAAAATTCCATGATTCAGACCTAATTTATCATTCACTTTTTTAAAATCAGAAAATATGCAATACTCTTTATGTTGCATTTGTCAATAACCCATTGACAAATAGCAATTTAGTCTGTACATTTGCTATACAGTACAAAAGTACACCGTGCTTCAAAAAAATTTCTTCTTTTAACTTCCTATACTTTGTTGACTTACTTACTCTAAAGTAAAGCACATCAACAAAGACTTTTATTTTGCATAATTCCACACAATGATGAAATGTTGCATATATATTTTTTCACACTGTTCCAAGCAAATCATCTTTTTTGTGTTTTTCATCTCTTCTGTTGGGAATTATTCTACTTTCATTTTTAATATGTCATTATATTCTCGCTCTTGTTATTTTTACTGATTCTATTATCTTTCATGTCCATTCTCAATGGTCACCATTGTTACTCAGATCTCAGATACTTTTCTCCTTGAAAGGTTTTTTAAATCACTCCTATAATTGTACATAGGTTGTGATTTATTATCAAAATAAAAATGATATCAAATATATCATTAAAAATTATACATTCAAATCCAATGACTTCAGGGACTATTCCATGATATGACAGTAAAAAAAAAAAGAAAACAGACAACTTGTATAGAACTCTGCAAACTATGCTGAAGTCAGAAATCTGAAGAAAATTGATGAATCATGTTGCTAGTATTTACTAATGTTGCATTTTAGCAGTTCACTAATGGAAACTGAGAGTATGTGCTTGACAATGTTTGTATAACAATGAAGAGATGAAAATGATTGCTCCTTTGCTGAAAACTAAACAACTTGGGAATGAAAGAGCTGAACTATTTATACTAAAGATATTAAAACTAAATAAAAAGCCATATACCATTTTATTTATCATTTCTGAACTCAGCTTTCTTGTAGATCAGCAATTTTATAAAACAAGATTGCAGACATATCCATCTGACATCAGTAAGAAAAATGGTGGAATAGAACGTACTTTGTATTTTGATACTTTTGCTTCGAGTACTTACAAATTGTTAATTAGTGTCTTTTTAATTCTTTTTTAAAAAATTGTATTCATGAGAGCTGTTTTCTAATGTCTTAGACACTTAGAAACTAACCTGGGAAAAGGTCACCTCAACCCTAAAAGCTCTAACAAATAATTGAAATTCCATGTTTGACCGGTTTTCCCAATCAACTGCTTCTCCAAACTAGAGGCAAAACTTTATCCTTCCCCTTCTAAAATAGATGTGAGTCCCTTGGCATCCTATGTTAGATCATACTGGTCCTAATGCAGAAGATTATTAAGGAGTTTATAGGTGCCTGTTCAGCCACTTTCTTCTTTGTGTTTCCTACTTCAGTTAGTTTTACTTTAATTTTGCCTTTGTACTTTATTCTAAACTTCACCCTTGTTCTCTCTGAATATATAAGGTATTAGTATTAAGTTTCTAAAGAGAAATATTCATGATGGAAAAGAAATGGGAAAAGACAACCAAGGTCATGAAATAAAGCATTGCTTGTATTGTGACTCAGCAGTTCTGCTGAGAGCTTTTTCAGGATCAAGAGTCATTAGGCAGCTGGGAGTGGTTAGAAGCAAGTTTGGAGATAAAAGGATGGATGCTGCCACTCCCCAGTTGCTGGAGTCAACATACGTTCCTTCGTTTCTTCATGTGTTCCGTGTCTGATACAATATTGCTTGCTTATTACTCGTGATTTGCCTGTTACATTTGGAGAAATGCTTTGGTGTTTTTATGTAAATCTGATCTGTGAAGACTGCGAAAGAACTGCCGAGTTTGTAAGAGCTTTTGTTTTGGAATTCTTATCGGAGTTTTGTGTTGATGTTATTTTCTGGGCTCGAAGCCAGTTTGAACTGAAAACTGATAAAGAAAAGCCTTCCTTTTAAGTTTTGCCTGCGTTTGTTAACGAGCCGTCAAGGGGGGGGGGGTCAAAACATCTTGATAACAAAACAAAGCATCTAACCGCTCCGCCCCTTCCCAACACAAACTAGGAATTAGAGAGGTAGCTAATTGAATGTTCTAGGTGGCAATTCTGCAACTCCGCTAATTGGGCATGTATAGCTGAACTATTCAGCTATACATAGCAGAACTAAGGGCAAGTATTGCAAGTGTAAACAAGCTACCATTTCCCAAAGGTAGTTTCCCATCCCTGATCAGAATCCTTAATGCATAATTCAAGAGTTGAAAATAGTGCCTTTATTTGTTTTACTACTGAGCACAGCTCTCACATGCACATTACTTTCCACACATAAATGAAAAGCTAGCATCTTGAGGAATCAGAGTTATTAGATTTTCCATGACATATATAGACTTCATATTAAGGAAGATTCTATTTTGACTCATTTTATGATTATGAATTGATTTCTAAGTTGTATATACACATAGAAAAAATATTAAATTTTGGGACACCATCAACAGCTCAGAGGTTTCCAAGGAGAGAATATTTGCTTTGGGGGAAGAAAAATTTGAAGGAAAGGACCTGCTAATAACAATGAGAAAAGGAGAAAAAAGATTCATCCTACTAGTTACTGTTCTTAGTCCAGAAGCCTCTTTTGTTCATGCTTCAAGAGGCCTGTATCCAAGAGATGTGGTTATTATTTCAGTTTGAATGAAGTCATCTGAAATCCAAATTACCAATTGTCTAAAATGAAACCTCTAACTTCTGCCAAAAATGGTCTTATCTTACATTATCAAAATTTAATACTCTTTGTGCCTTGTTAGTTCAGAACTTATATAAAAGATCTAGAATACATACATGATTTCCTGATGTATGGTATATTATTATGAACATGGATGATACCAATATATGGAATATGCAAGGCAGAGGTAAAGTATAGAAGTGGATGGAGACTTCTTAAGATAAACTGAAATGAATACATATCATATGTATATTCCAATGCCTTGAACCATCTAGAACCACTCCATTGTTGGAGAAAAAAAGACACAAACTATTACTTTTAATTTAATTTAATTTCTGATTCAATGTGAATTAGGAAGGTGATGGAATAAATGGCCTAAATAGCATCTTCAAGTTCGATGATTCTATGGGTATTATTTTTATACCATGTCTCCAAGAATGAACACTTGTATGTAAGAAATACGTATATAATTACCTTGGGAGAAAAAGCATATAAAGAAGGATTGGACACAATCCTTGGATTGTGGATATTCTCAGAAATAGCATTAATCAATTTGCCCCCATTAATTCTTAATACGACTCCTATGAGTTCCTATTACCTTTCAATTTCATAATAAATCACTACTCATGTGTATGAATTAATTTAGGCAAGTGGGATTCTTTAACCACAGCTACCTCCAATACTTCTGCTATCCTCATTTTTTTCTGATATCTGAATTGGGACATATCTGAGGTTCTTTGTAATAGAAAAGTATATCTTTAGCTCAGGGTTGAACTCTATAATTCTTTGTGCTCTCTAAGCTTGGTTGTTTACTTGCAGATGCTTCATTATCCAATGAGATATCATCATCAATGCAGGTTCAGTTTCTTTTTATGGTTTTCAATCTGCTAGAAAAGATAGAATTTAGGAACATCGTGTCTGAAAGGGAGCCATATCAGTGCCACCTGCACCATAGATTATGTGTTACTGAATAATTAAAATAAGGGCAGAAAGAATAACTTATTTTGTATACATTTTTTTTCTACAGAACTTTCCTACTGCACATAATTTTACGTATTTCCCCAAAATATGTACTTATTTTTAATTAAACTATTAAGGCCATAGCATAGACAGAACAAACTCTTTATCGCAACATCTGTTATCCATGGCATGGCAACTTGGAGGGAAGGGTAATCGCATTTTACCCCACCAACAGATAAGGTTTTTTTTCCCCATCACATGTACTATGCAGGAAGGAGAAAATATAAGGAAGGATTCTGGTAGACACTTTGGAGATCAACCTGAAGATTTAAAAAAGCTCTACTTGCCCAGGGAACACAATATTTTTGTAACATTAAGTTACAAAGATTTAAGCAGATCTTTGTGTCTTTTTTCTTTTACCCATAGTGCAGCTCATTGCTTTTCTATTTTTTCCTGGCTTTTTGGTTTTGGTGTCTGTTTGCACATATCATTATTAATTCAGCATTGGCTTCCTTTCTGGTAAATACAATATATTGTTTTTGTGGTATTTCTTTTAATTCACTGTTATGGAATGCTGTAATAATGATACTGACATTTGTTTTAAAAAAATCCTTTTATTCAAGAAAAAACAAAAGATGATGAGCCCAAACTAGCTAAAGCAACCTGCAATCCATTGGATTTTAAAAATCTTCTCCTACAACAATTATTTCCTGGTTTTATTGATTTTATTTTTATTTTATTGCAAAGGGGAATAATGTTTTACAGAGATGAAAATCAGACATTTCAGAGCAAAAAGACTCTTTTTGGATCAATATGTCCAAAGAATGCTTGCACCAGCACAAACACAGCCATTCAAAACATCCCAAGTTTTGATTTGATTTTCTTTCATTTTTGATATCATCCCTCTACTGTATCTATATCTGACTCAAATTCAATGCAGATAAAATTTTCCTGACCCATCACTTTCTTTATTAAAGTCAACAAAATGTTTGTGTCCAAATGGTCAAATGAATCTTTATATTAAAGAAATGGGATATTATATCACACATAAACACAGACTACTATGTGACATGGTTTTAAACTTTTGCCCTTTCAGCCACTTCATATCTTCATTCTCTCTCTACCACAGAAAAAGAACCTCAGCCAGGTCCTGGAAAATTGAAGATTGAAGATTTATTATTCCATCTATTGGTGTGTGTGTGTGTGTGTCTGTGTGTGTGTCTGTGTGTAAAGAGCTAAGCTCCTCAATTTGTGTTTTAGTTTATATTGGGATCCTATATATTTCTTCTTCTAAAGCTCAAATTAGCATAATCAACTGCATACATCCATGACCACATTGTGAGTATTATTTTATATTGGGGTGAAATGTTTGTCTCCCCAAATACTTTGGGTTATATTTGTATACTAAATACTATATATAAATATTATATGCTGTTTTATTCTCAACATAGTCTTAATTCTCTCACTGAACCCCATGAGATGCCAAGAGATGTCAGGAGTAATCTACAAGACTGATTTGGGATTTGTGCTTCTTGATCCACATTTTGCTAAAGTCCTTTATCGAATTAAAGTAGAATGAAAATGAACAACTTGAGGCAGTGTAGCCCATAAGAAAATTATATTCATGTAGAAAATGTCACTCTGTTTAAAAAGCCTATAAATGCAGTCAAAAATAAAGACTTGTTTTCACCGATTAGCTGATAGGTAACTGGATATCTGCATAAATAACTTTTAATATTTGATATATATCTGATATCTCTTTTATCTCATTTTCTTTACTTTTCACTTGAGTTACTTGAGTTATTTTAATGCTATGAAATAATTTAAAAAAGATAATTTGAGAAGAAGAATAGATGTTTCTTTAATGCATGTTAAGTAGAATCTTAATCTATTCTGATGAAACATGACTGAGAGAATTGTGATGGTCAGAATTTTTTTTTCATGATGAACTTACTAATTTTCACTATCCTTGATGCCACTAACAATTATTTGCCCTCATCTGAGCTTAAATCCCCAAATCCTAAAATATGCTAACATACGACAGTGAGAGAAGCACTTGGAGATAAGGAATATTTTATAGGTGTACATTGTATAATAATTAAAAATGGATGGTCCATGTTAAGAAAATTTCAGTTACTCATGGGCTGAAACTATTGGAATAGAATGCTGAACCAGATGAGCCTTTCTTCTAATCCGGAACACTCTTCTAGTTTCTAAACTGAATTTGAAGAAGCCCTTTGATGTTGGTACTCTGAGCAATGCTTTTTACTTCCTTTTCCAGCAACTGGGAAAATCAATGGCTTAAGCACAATAAGCATACCTAAAGTACATTCAGTGTGAAAGTACAGTTGTGCCCAGTCCTTGGGTCTCTACTTGAGGAAATCTTACCTCCAATATCTATGAATTATTCTTATCATACTATAATATTTTAGCCATCGATCAAGTAACTTCAAAGACCTGATGGTCATTCACCAAAAAACCAATTTGTGTACAATTGTTGAAGAATGATTTGTCTACACATTTTAAAACAAATTTTAGTTTTCAAAGCTGTATCCCTGTTGTTGTTTTATTTGGTTTCCATGGTTTTATGGTTTAGGACAGTATGATTAACAATTTAGTTCCACTACCATTACAAACAATATGTAAGATATGGAAATATGGAAATATAGTGGCTGCTGACAATTCTACTGATCCTTCCATATGCAAGAAATAAGCACCTGTAGTTATAATGATAGATAGATTACAGCACATCTTGAATTTGTAGAAGGCAGTTAGCAAACTATGTAACTATTCAGTAATGCAGCTTATGTACAACTTTCATGGAGAACTTTAGCCTTGGTCAATATAAATATAAATCTTATTTAAGGCCAATCTGACTTTGTGATACTGAAAATTTAGCTATGGTACTTTTGACCATTTTTTTTAACCTAAAGGTAAATAAGAGGAAATACAAATCAGGTATGTTTAATATTCTGTTAATGTCTGTTATTCTATTACAGATGTTAGAAAAAAAATAAATGTGTGTGTTTGGCTTCCCAACATCCTAATGTGTTATGCCATAAGCTATACAATAAAGTAATGTTTATTAATTACATAAGTTAATATAAGCTCATTAATAGACATTAAACATTAAAATAAAAACATCATTTAAAAATGGTCTAGCAACAATCTGTGAGATCCAAGAATGGAAACAAGAATTTGAGTTTCCTTTGTTCTCATTGACCATAAGAAATACAAATATGGCTGCTGATGTTATCATGCAGAGAGGAGGGGGGAAATCTGAAGTTGCAAAGATAGTGTTATAGTATAAATATGGAATATAAAAAGTGTGATGCAGAAAACTCAACCTATGAAAAATGAAATGAATCAATTTCATATTAACAACATGGCATGAACTGAAATGGATTGGAACTGGATGCTTTTAAACAAAAATCATATTGTTTACTACTTAGCATATGAAAAACAAAAAAGCAATGGATTTACTTTCACATTTATGAAAGATAAAGCAAACAGGTCAATGAGTAGATAATATTAGAATTGATGAGCATACCTTTATTAAAGTTTGTGTGGGTGGGTGTTTGTGGGTGTGTGTATCCAAGTTTATGCTATAACCACTGATAGGTTCTTTTCACCTTGTGTTTAAGAACTACATAAAACAACTGTATGGTGTTATCTCCTGGTTTGGAATGAAGTATCATCAATTTTAGTTTCATGGTTTTAGTATCTCAAATCTGATTGAAAATCTAACCGGAAGTTGTGCATGTCTCGATGGGTAAGAATAACTTGGGCTGACTGAATGGCTTCAACTGTTTGGTTCTCCCAGATCTGGAGGTACATCACTGTTGATTTCAATGGGATTGAGAATCCCATCTGAAGCTTAAGTATAGTCTGGTGGTTCCTACTCATACAACAGGTGTAGACTAAGGCCAAAAGAATCTTTGCACAGGTACAACTCACGTGCCATTTGTACCTGTTTCTGATCTGTGATGCCTTGCTCATGGTCAGTCACACCTTTATTAGCTCCCAATTGAAATCCGCAACACCCTCTACTTAGGACTGCCCTTGAAGACTATCCAAAAGCTTTATCTGGGCCAGAATGCAATGACCTAAATAGTTAGAGAAGCTTGTCATGTAAATGAAACACAGCTACTCTATGATCTGTATCATATCCTAGTAGGCTTCCAGATAAAATTTAAAGTGCTTATTATCACCTTAAAAGTCCTGCGTAGTATGTGTCGGGATTACTGGTGGCACTGACTTCTCCCAAGGGGCATGATCCAAGCTGCCTCTTTTAATTTTCTTGTGGTACCTAGACATTTAGTGGAGTTATCCCAATCCTTGATATACTTCTTTGGCCATTGCTTCTGTTTTGAGAATGGCTCAAAAGCTGCATAGTAGGTGAGATAGAAGACAAAACATGCTGAACAGCCAAACAATCCATGATTGTTCTATAGTGTATGCCTGTGTATACACACACACACAAACACACAGAAAGACACAGACACACACGGGAGGGGAGAGAGATAGAAAGACAAAGATACCATTTATCCAAAATATTTCTTGTCCTGAAGTTTAGTATTTGTATATGAAAATACAACTGCAGAACTTCATTAATATATGATAAAGGTAGAACATATGTAATCACATTGTACTTTTGACTTAAATTTGGAGAAAAATAAACCTACTTTAGATCTAAACATTCAGAATTAATAATTCCAAGTTTTGTCATCTCGTCTAATGCATAACAAATGATCTGAGTCAGGCAGCAAATTGTGCAGAAAGTTACATAACTACCTATTTTTGGAAGAAAAATGTAAAAATATAATCATAAAAGCAAAATAAATAGTAAATAGTTATTGTTATTGTTTCATGGCACTCTACACCTGTTTCCTGAGGCAGTATCTCAGGCTGCCTAACAAAAGGACCAGCCTTTTCCATACTGATTTGTAAAGTCAGCTATGTAAGATGTTACATTACAAACAAAGGTTTGCAGCATCCAAAGTTTTGCAGTTCATCGGAAAATAGCTAAGACTTTCCAATGTTTTCTTACAATTCATACTTGAATTGCAGAATGGAAATAGAATTAGCATTGACTCCTTGGGTTAATAAGAAATTTTGGATAATGTGTAACAGACATATTAGCAGACATTCCATGAGGGCCAATGATAAAACAGGCATCACACTATTGCAATACACTTTTGCAGTAGGTTTTTTTGCAGCGACAAAGGTACATTATACCATTTTAGTTTGCACTTATCCCACACATAGGTAAATGAAAAGGGGTAGCAGTGGTATTGTAATAATACAACATTAATTTCAACATTTTGATGAAAATATCAGATCCTGCAGGCTTCTTTGATGAATACAAATGCAAGGAGTGTTCAAAAGATAGCTATTACAATGTACTGTGCAAAACTAAATCAGCTTGTATCTTAGGGCAGTAAATCAGAGAAGATTACTGGTATCTCCCAGAAAATCATGGCAAGGATGGTTGAGAAAGCAATCAAAACTCAATATGAGTTTGCAATTGTCAGAATAACATAAATGTGATGTGATAGCAATGTAGCTAAGAAAAAGTTTTGAAATAAACCAAACTGAATTCTGTACAAAACAGAATCCATGTACAGTAAATCAAAATGAAACTGAAATTTGGACAAAGTGGAATTTAATTTTCTTACTGCTATGAAAAGTTTACTGAAGGGTGAAACATATGTCATATTTTAAAGTTTCTATAATTATCTTACCTTGCAAGGAAGACAAGGAAAATCATTTCTGCCAGAAGATAAATTATTGTTTCTAGGAAGACTGACTATTCCTAGGCTTATTCCCACCAGATTCCCTCAAACCCTGAGTTTCCCTTTTTAGGTACTTCAGTCCAAACCTCCTAACTATATTGTTAGTTGTTTTTAGCCTATAATCTTGCGTTTCCCTGAATTTAGAGCCAATTCACAATAGAGACTGATTGAATGTGATCATTTAAAACTTGTTGACAAATAAACACTGAAAAGGAATGCATATAGCATTACTTTGGCAAACTGCATTGTGGGATTAGCATTCCTTTAAATTTAAGTTCTAGGCATTCATTACCTCAGTACGTGCCAAAACAGAGGGTTTTTTTTTTCTTGTCAAAAGAATGTTTCCATTAAAACCCCACATTTAAAATTCTAATAAGATGCTGGATCTCATTCAACACACCAAAAAATTGTATCGTTCTAGTTTAATTTGAACACAATTATTGAAATGGACCATTTTATTGTGATGTCCGTTCCAATTAATGAAAAGCATCCACTTAACATTATAAGACAGAAAGGCTTAAGTTAGTGTCATTCCAAATCCTCTAAAATGTAGTTACTGAGTATGCATTTAAATGTTTCTTTGTTCCTATTTAAATAGCATCTTACCTGCAGTAATATTATCCCAATGGCAATCTGGGAATCTGTTATTAAATGTCCCATATAATTGAATATTTGGAGAGCTGTATTTGGCATATTGAAGCCACATGGCAGTGTAGTTTCTTCCATTGCCTCTTCATGAAGAAATGTAATATCAACATATTTAAGCATGTATACTAAAGTGTCCTTGCTATTTGCTTGGAAATACAAAGTGAAGATTGTCCTTTTTTTAAGATAGCTGCTAGTTTTGGGGGGAATAGGGTTATTTTTCTATAGTCTGGGGATAGATTGTCTGAGCATATCTATGCATGTTCCTATCTGCATTACCTACATATTATCTATAAATTAAATCTATTAATTTATCAACTAGATGGTTCCACCCCAGGCGCCTGATGGACCCTGAAAGATTCCTGAATCCTGACTTTTCCTGAATCCCTTGCTCACAACTCGACCGAAGCCCTAGTGGAAGCCTGGGATAGGGCAGCCACTGGGGCTTTGGATCGTGTTGTGCCTTTGCGGCCTCTGACCCGGTGTCAATCTCTGGTAGCTCCCTGGTTTACCGAGGAGCTCCGGGAGATGAAACGCCGGAAAAGACGCCTAGAGAGTGGTTGGAGGGCCAGCCAGTCCAAATCTGATCGAACACTAGTAAGGATTCATATTAAATCCTACTTAGTGGCGATAAAAGTGGCAAAACCGCAACATTATTCCACTCTTATCGCATCCGCAGATAACTGTCCATCCGCCCTGTTTAGGGTGACCCACTCCTTACTTAGCCAAGGAGCTGGAAAAGACCCCTTGCAGGGTAGGGCTGAAGAATTTGTTCAGTATCTGCAGGATAAAATCGCTCAGATCCGGACGGGCCTGGACTCTGACTGGGTAGATTCGGGCAAGTTGATGGGGATGAATCTTGTGGAGACCATCTGGGATGAGATTGATCCTGTGACCCCCGAGGGCATGGACAGGATTATGGGGAGACTCAGTGCTGCTACTTGTGTGCTGGACCCGTGTCCCTCTTGGTTAGTCTCGGCTTCCCGGGAGGTGACTTGAGGCTGGCTCCAGGCGATTACCAACCCTTCTTTGAGAGAGGGTTTTTTTCCCACTGCCTTGAAGGAGGTGGTGGTGAGGCCCCTCCTTAAGAAGCGTTCCCTAGACCCAGCTTCTTTAGCCAACTATCATCCGGTCTCCAACCTTTACTTTGTGGCGAAGGTTGTTGAGAATGCGGTAGCACGTCAGCTTCCCCAGTCCCTGGATGAAGCTGTCTACCTGGATCCGTTTCAGTTGGGTTTCAGGCCGGGATACAGCATGGAGACGGCATTGGTCGCATTGGTCGATGATCTCTGGTGGGCCCGGGGTAGGGGCTGTTCCTCTGTCCTGGTCCTATTAGACCTCTCAGCGGCTTTCGATACCATCGACCATGGTATCCTACTGCGATGACTCGAGGGGTTGGGAGTGGGAGGCACCATTTTATGGTGGTTTTCCTTCTACCTGTCAGATCGGTCACAGTTTGTGTTGACTGGAGGGCAGGGATCGACCCCGAGGCGCGTCACTTGTGGGGTGCCCCACTTGTGGTTCTCTCACCCCTCCTGTTCAACATATATATGAAACCACTGGGTGAGATCATCCATGGTTTTGGGGTACGGTATCATCAATATGCTGATGATACCCACTTTTCATCTCTACCCCAAACCACCCAAACGATGCCCTCAATGTGATGTCCCGATGCCTGGAGGCTGTGCGGATCTGGATGGGGAGGAACAGGCTCAAGCTCAATCCCTCCAAGACTGAGTGGCTGTGGTTTCCGTCATCCCAATTTGTGCATCTTGTTCCATCTTTGATGATAGGGGGAGAAATTTTAGCCCCCTCAGAGTGGGCCCGCAATCTGGACGTCCTCCTGGATACGCGGCTTAGTTTAGAAGAACACCTGATGGCTGTGACCAGGGGGGCTTTTTACCAGGTTTGCCTGGTACGTCAGTTGTGCCCCTTTCTGGATCGGGATGTTCTGTGCACAGTCACCCATGCCCTCGTCCTTTCTCGCCTGGACTAATGTAACGCTCTCTACATGGGGCTGCCCTTGAAGAGCACCCGGAAGCTTCAACTGGTCCAGAATGTGGCTGCGCGGGTTGTCATGGGGGCACCCAGGTACTCCTATGTTACACTCCTTTTGGGTGGCCTGCACTGGTTGCCAGTTGTCTTCCAGGTGCAATTCAAGGTACTAATTATGACCTTTAAAGCGCTCCATGGCTTAGGCCCAGAGTACCTGCGAGACCACCTACTTCCACCGGTAGCCTCCCATCATCCAGTGCGATCCCACAGAGTTGGCTTCCTCAGGGTGCCATCGGCCAGACAGTGTTGACTGGTGACCCCCAGGGGGAGAGCCTTCTTTGTGGGAGCGCCTTCCCTCTGGAATGAGCTGCCCCTGGAGCTTCGTACAATCCCCAACCTCTGGTCCTTCCGACACGCCCTAAAATGTTGGCTTCTCCAGCAAGCCAGCCTGGCCTGAACAAAACAAATCAAAGTATTGTTAATTTTAATTTGAATTATTTTAAAAAAATGTGTCATTGTTAATTTTAATTGGGTTTGGGGATATCCTATTTAATTTCTTTTTAACTTTTGTAGTATCTATTTCTTTTAATGTTGTACGCTGCCCTGAGTCCTTGGGAGAAGGGCGGCATATAAATCGAATAAACCTCAAACCTCAAACCTCAATCAATGTTTAACTCTGCTTAGAATTTGAAAAGCATACTACATAGTTTTTTTGGGTGGATAAGTTAGAGACATATATTCATTTTCTTAAAGTAAGCCCCACAGAATTCTCTATGGGATACTTGTAAGGCAATATTGTAAAGGGTATCCAATCCTGCGCATGTGCGAAGGAACGGAATGGCGGCCAGGCTTTTTCGCCTTAGTACGATCTGGCAAAAAAGCACTGGGAGCCTTTGGAACCAGCTTCTTACTGCTCTTATTGAGGTCCTCCGGGATGACTGACATTCAGGGGACGTGTGCGGACCGAAAACCGAGGGGAGCCGATGATTTCCACCAGCCTAGGACTCCAAAATCTCCAGCACGGCTTGGCGATCTCAGCGGCGAAAACGGCGGCTCCATAGTGACGACGGAGGCGTTTGAGAGCGTTTTGCGGTGGTTTCAGTGGTTGCGAGGTTTCTCAAGCCTCCTTTTACAGCTTCGTGAGCCTTCAGTGACTGTGTTAGCCAATTATTGCCACTTTTTAGAAAGGGAGAGATCGATCAGGGCTTCTACTTGGATCAGGCGAATCGGGCGGCTGGCTGGGTGCGCCGTGGCCGTAGCCTTTTCTGGATGCCCCCCCCTTCACATTTGGCTCAGTTCTTCCATCAATGCTACCTTTTCCAGCAACGCTGCTCTTTCCACCAATGCTATCTCTTCTACCAACACTGCTCCTCCATCAATATAGCCATCAACACTGCTATTTTTTATTAATGCTGCCTTTTTCTCCAACGCTGCCTTTTCCACCAATGCTGCCTTTTCCATCAACGCTGGTCTTTCGTTATTCTGGGCTGGGCGAGTGGGGGTATTTACAGCGAACAGGGGGGCCTCCTGCCACCCCTCAGCCCCCCCGGACTTTTGGTCCCTCCCAGGCTTATAGGAGAGGGGGAATACAAGATACCCCCTGTATACCATCTCCTGCTATCTTTTCAAGCAACATTGGTCTCTTGTTATTCTGGCTCTGACCATCTGTCTCTCCTCAACTATATGCCTGGGGCATTTGGACTGGCTTTCTCAGCCCCAACTGTTGCCATCACTATCTTCTCCAGCTGGGCTTTTAAACAACAAGTCTTTACCTAACCACAATACCAGGACTTTTGGCCTTGCTATCGCAGCTATTTTAGCTGTTTTGACTATTATGAGCTGCAATTGCCCTGGGAGTACTAATGCCATCTTGAATAGCACTCTGCAGAGGAGAAGACTAAGAACATTAAGACCTCCTCTCTCATATTAGTACAAGCCTGTACGAACTTTGCACAGTTGCACAACTTTTTAACTTGTATGGTGAGCGTATGGGATATGCATGCGATTGAGTGAATGATCCCACTTTTTATTAACCTATTATTATTGTATTCTGTGTTTTTAATTACTACGTGGGGACTGCTTGGGTGAACGAATGAGTGTGTTTGATTCGGAGGGCCTGTCGAGGAACGTGGGGGCCATAGGGGTGGTTGGTGGAACTACGGACACGGGAGTGGGCCGGAGCATTACGGTCTTAACAGGGAGGGGCAGATATGGCGGGGACTTTAGGGCTGGCCATTACCGGGGAAGGAGGGCTCGCTACGTTACAGAGATCCCTCCTTCCGGCCCTATGAGTCCCACTCCAGGGCCAGATGGCACGAGTAATCAGGACCCTGGTCTCAGGCTGCTGCCGCTAAATGCCAGGTCTGTAGTTCATAAGGCTCCTCTCGTTCGGGACTTAATTTTAGACGAGAGGGCAGACCTGGCATGTATTACTGAAACCTGGCTGGGCCCAGAGGGAGGAGTCCCCCTCATAGAGATGTGCCCAGAGGGCTTTCAGGTGCTCCATCAGCCGCGAGCTCAGGGAAGGGGTGGGGGTGGGGCCATTGTTATCCGAGAGTCTCTAGTACCTCGTAGGATCCCTGCTCCGGAGCTTGTCGGGTGTGAGTCCCTGCTGGTGAAGTTGGACCTCAAGGGTCAAGTGGGCTTGCTGTTAACGTACCTGCCTCCCAACAGCGTTGCAGCAGCCCTCCCCTCGCTCCTCGAGTCAGTAGCCGAGCTGGCAATTGAGTTCCCCAGGCTTATGGTTCTGGGGGATTTCAATTTGCCTTCGCTCGGTGAACACTCTGATGGAGCGCAGGAGTTCATGGCTTCCATGACAGCCATGGGCTTGACCCAAATAATCCGGGGCCCAACTCACTCGGCGGGTCACATGCTCGGCCTCATATTTCTCTCGGAGCAGTGGACTTGTGATCTTGGTCTGAGGGGTAGTGAGATCTTACCCCTGTCATGGTCAGACCACTACCTACTGAGGCTTGACTTTTGGGGACCAAACCCCCACTGTAGGGAGGAGAAACCGACCAGGTGGTTCCGCCCCAGGCGACTTATGGACCCGTCGGGTTTTCAGACGGAGCTTGGGGTCATTCCTGATACTCTCGCCCGCAGTCCGGCGGAGACTCTGGCTGCTGCTTGGAATTCAGCAGCGACAGAGGCTCTTAACCGGATTGCGCCTTTACGGCCGCTCCGAGGCAGTGGATCCAGGAGGGCCCCTTGGTTTACTGAGGAACTCTGGGAGATGAAGCGCCGAAAGAGACGCCTAGAGCACCGATGGAGATCCAGAAAATCCGAGTCGGACCGAGCACTTTTAACATCCAGCATCAGAGTCTACATCCGGGCAATTAGGACGTCAAAAAGAACATACATTGCCTCTCTGATTGCTTCCGCTGAGTCACGCCCAGCCACTTTGTTCAGGATAACCCGTTCCCTCCTAAATAGGAGGGATACGAGCGATCCTTTGCAGGGCAGAGCTGAGGACTACGTCCAATTCCTCGCGGACAAAGTTGTTCGGTTTCGGACGGACCTGGACTCCAACCCCGCAGAACCAGCTGAGGCACCAAGGGATAATCTGGTAGGACATCACTGGATTGATTTTCAGGCTGTGACCCCTGAGGACGTGGACAAGGCCATGAGAGCTGTAAGTGCCTCCACATGTGTACTGGACCCGTGCCCCTCCTGGCTGGTTGTTAACAGCAGGGAGGTGAAACAGGGCTGGATCCAGGTGGTTGTTGCCGCCTCCCTTCGGGAGGGGGGTCTTTCCCCCCACATTAAAGGCGGCGGTGGTGAGACCCCTCCTGAAGAAACCATCTTTGGATCCAGCTGTCCTAAACAACTATCGTCCAGTCTCCAACCTCCCCTTTGTGGGGAAGGTTGTTGAGAAGGTGGTGGCCTTTCAGCTCCAGCGGTCCTTGGAGGAAACCAGTTATCTAGATCCCTTCCAGTTGGGTTTCAGGCCTGGCTACAGCACGGAAACCGCTTTGGTCGCGTTGATCGATGATCTCTGGCGAGCCAGGGATGGAGGTCATGCCTCCATCCTAGTACTCCTTGACCTCTCTGCGGCTTTCGATACCATCGACCATGGTATCCTTCTGCGACGACTGCGGGAGGTGGGGGTGGGAGGCACTGTCTTACGGTGGTTCTCCTCTTACCTCTCGGACAGGTCACAGTCGGTGTTAGTCGGAGGGCAGAGATCGACCCCTAGGCCCCTAATGTATGGGGTGCCACAGAGTTCGGTCCTGTCCCCCCTCCTTTTTAATATCTACATGAAACCGCTGGGTGAGATCATTCGACGGCACGGGATAAAATACCACCAGTATGCGGACGATACACAGCTGTATCTGTCTGCCCCGTGCCAACTCAATGAAGCGATGGATGTGATGAGCCAGGGCCTCGAGGCTGTTAGGGACTGGATGGGGGTTAACAAGCTTGTACTCAATCCAGATAAGACCGAGTGGCTGCTGTGCTTCCCTCCTACTAATTGGCCAAGTTTTCCATCTCTCAGGCTGGGGGGTCAAATAGTACGCCCCTCAGATAGGGTCCGCAACTTGGGAGTCCTCCTGGACTCCCTGGTCACAGCTGACTTTTGAACACCATTTGTCAGCTGTGACCAGGAGGGCATTTGCCCAGGTTCGCCTGGTGCACCAGTTGCGCCCCTACCTGAACCAGGAGGCTCTCACAACAGTCACTCATGCCCTTGTGACCTCTAGGCTGGAGTACTGCAACGTGCTCTACATGGGGCTGCCCTTGAAGAGTATTCGGCGACTTCAACTTGTCCAGAATGCGGCCGCGCGAGTGATCATGGGTGCGCCTCGATTCACCCACGTAACACCTATCCTCCGCGAGCTGCACTGGCTGCCTGTTGATCTCCGGATTCGCTTCAAGGTGCTAGTTGTCACCTACAAAGCCCTTCATGGTATTGGATCTGGGTACTTGAGATACCGCCTACTGCCAATCACCTCCACTAGACCAATAAGATCCCACAGACTAGGCCTCCTCCGAATTCCATCAGCCGCCCAGTGTCGACTGGCGACCACCCGGAGGAGGGCCTTCTCTGTGGCTGCTCCGACCCTGTGGAACGAACTCCCTGTGGAGATTCGTACCCTCACCACCCTCCAGGCCTTCCGCATAGCCCTTAAAACCTGGCTGTTCCGACAGGCCTGGGGCTAAAGACTTGCAGCCCCACTTCAAATGGTATGATTGTTGTGTTTTTTAACTGTGTATGGTCTTTATATTTTGTAACTTTGTTTGTTTCCCCCTCCCTTGAATTGTGAGCCGCCCTGAGTCCCTTTCAGGGAAAAGGGCGGCATACAAATAAAGTAAATTCAAATTCAAATTCAATCCTCCCCATACTATCTTTTATTCATTAGATAAATAACAATAATTTAAGTGCTGTTGTTATTCATATATAAACTATTTGATGATCTTTCATAAATCTGTTAGTTGTGTAAACATAAATGGAGGCTGATACAGATACTCCTCCCATTATTTTTCAAACTATTAAATTCACATAGCTTATCAAGATTTCTAGATCCAGGCTTCCGGTTTGGATGCGTCATCTGAAGAAGCTGCTTTTTTTTAGCAGCTCCAGCCCCGAGATTGTGTTAAGCTGTCTAAACAGCATTCATCAGCTGTTTGACAGATTGATTACCTCTCCTTTGGGCGAAGAAGGAGGGGTGAGTAGCTGAGCTTGGGAAGTGCTCCACTAACCTCCCCCAGGAGATAAATCTGGGGTGTGGAAGGTATGAGCCTCCCTGCAACCCAGCGAACTCCGCGCCCGGGACTCATTCTGCCTTTTTGCAGAAACTAAGACACACGTCCACCACTTGATCAATGATTGATTTAAACCTGAATCCAAGACAGACAGAGAAATACCGGAGACCTTCCAATTGTATGTATTAATAGACTTTAACTCCATTTTTCTAAAAATTCCTTATATTAAACTACGTGGCAGAAAGATAAAGATGGCGCCAAAGAGTTTTGTAGGCGGGGTTGTGCTGTGATGTTACAAACTACTACAGAGCTTAAGATAATTTAAAGTTCACTAAATCAGCAGTGATTTATTAGCAAGCTACAGAGTAATAACTGAAACAAGCGATCTGCCTGGACTTATTAATTGGGTGCAAGATAAGATTAACTGAGGAAATGGCCTCAAAGCAAGCTAAAACAACTATGACTTCTAAGAGCGCAGGGAGTTTGCCTGCTCCGACAACTAAATTACAGACATTGCTGCCCCCCAACCCCCTCCCCTTCCTGCTGGAGAACCTCTGACTCAAGAAATATTGCAAACAGTATTAAATGATGCTTTAAAAGACCATGCAGCCACGATGAAAATTAAAATGCAGGAAAAGATTTCTGTTGCTTTCAAGGAGATTTCGGAAGAGGTGTTGGGATTGGTCCAGATTTGTAATCAAGAAATTAGAGAAGATATTTTAGATGCTTTTAAATGCTTATCTGGTTATGTATCCGCATTGGAGGATAAAGTGGAAGATGTTAGTGATTCCAATATTAATCTGGTAACTAAAATGGATGTGGTTCAAGGCAAGATTAATGATGCAGAAAATGAAATTACAATGTTGCAGTACAGACAGATGGAATTTGATTGGGAATAAGGGGCCTTAAAGAGAAAAACCAAGAAAACCTGAAGGAGTTTTTCTCCGAAGAGAAAGAGAGCAAGGACAGAACAGATAGCAAGATACCCAAGGATCATTGCAGGTGGACCAAGTCTGGACACCTCTGCTGCTGGAAGTAGAAGGAGTGAAGGAGCAAAGACAAACCCATGTGGTCACTAGATGTATGGAACAAGAGTTAAAGAAGCAACAAGCTCTGCAACAAACTCACGCAATGGCTAAAGAAGCCACAGATTTTAGCTCAGAAGCGGTGGGAAGAGCCAGGCCGAAAGCCAAACTACAGGATTTCCAGATGGCTCTTAAAAAGCTTCAGGGAGCTAAAGATGATAACTAAATTCTTAACTTGGAACGTCAATGGCTTAAATTCACCACAGAAAAGGAAGAAAATAAACCATTATTTGAAACAATTTAAGAATGATATAATTTGCCTGCAAGAAACACATATTAGAACAACTGACCAGAAATATTTGATGAACACAAGACTTGGACAACACTTTGTAGCCTCCGCCTCAGAGAAGAAAAATGATATAGTTATATACCTAAGAAAGGACATGAAAGCTGAACTAATTGAAGCAGACTCCCAAGGAAGATATATTGCAATAGAACTTGTATTAGAAGGGGAAAAGATACTCATAATGGGAATATATGCTCCTAACCAACAACAAGACAAATTTTACAAAATGCTCCATACCAAGTTAATACAATGGGACTATAGATCTTGCATATTAATGGGTGACTGGAACAGAGTTTTGGATGCCAAGAAGGACAAGAAGGGTCTTCTGAAAACGCATTCAAATGCGAGCGAAACTACCTAAGTCTTTATTTGATATGATGGATGATATGGAGCTAAGAGATATCTGGCAAGAAAGAAATGCAAAAGAACAGGACTTTACATTCTTTTCTGATAGACATCAATCTTTTTCCAGGATTGATTTCATATTAACAACAAATGATTTGCTTTCTAAGGTAAAGAAGACGAAGATATGTTCCAGAGCCTTAACAGATCACAACCTGGTTTGGATGGAATTGGAATTTGGGAAGGAATCTAGAAGGCGGCGGTGGTGAGACCCCCCTCCTGAAGAAGCCATCTTTGGATCCAGCCATCTTAAATAACTATCGTCCAGTCTCCAACCTCCCCTTCGTGGGGAAGGTTGTCGAGAAAGTGGTGGCCTCTCAGCTCCGGCGGTCCTTGGATGAAACCGGTTATCTAGACTCCTTTCAGTCTGGATTCAGGCCTGGCTACAGCACAGAAACTGCTTCGGTCGCACTGACCGATGATCTCTGGAGAGCCAGGGATGGGGGTCATGCCTCTGTCCTAGTGCTCCTTGACCTCTCAGCGGCCTTTGATACCATCGACCATGGTATCCTTCTGCGACGATTGCGTGAGGTGGGGGTGGGAGGCACTGTCCTTCGGTGGTTCTCCTCTTACCTCTCGGAAAGGTCGCAGTCAGTGTTGGTTGGAGGGCAGAGCTCGACCCCTAGGCCCCTGAAGTATAGGGTGCTGCAGGGTTTGGTCCTGTCCCCCCTCCTGTTTAACATCTACATGAAGCCACTGGGTGAGATCAGTCAATGGCACGGGATAAAATATCACCAGTATGCAGACGATACACAGTTGTATCTGTCCGCCCCATGCCAACTCAGTGAAGCGGTTGACGTGATGTGTCAGTGCCTGGAGGCTGTTAGGGTCTGGATGGGGGTTAACAAGCTTGCACTCAATCCGGACAAAACCGAGTGGCTGGTGTGTTTCCCTCCCAACAATTGGCCAAGTATTCCATCTCTCAGGCTGGGGGGTCAAACTGTATGCCCCTCAGACACGGTTCACAATTTGGGAGTCCTCCTGGACCCACAGCTGACTTTAGAACACCATTTGTCGTTTGTGACCAGGGGGGAATTTTCCCAGGTCCGCCTGGTGCACCAATTGCGTTCCTACCTGAACCGGGAGGCCCTTGCAACAGTCACTCGCGCCCTTGTGACCTCTAGACTGGACTACTGCAATGTGCTCTACATGGGGCAGCCCTTGAAGAGTATTCGGAGACTTCAGCTTGTCCAGAATGCAGCCTTATATTTCTAGATGCCGAGAAGGCCTTTGATCGAGTGAATTGGCAATTTTTAATGAAAATAATGCAAAAGGTGCAAATTGGAGAGTATTTTATACAATCTATCAACGCAACATATCAGGAACAAACAGCACAAATTATAGTCAATGGATGTTTAACAGAACCATTTAAAATCGAGAAAGGTACAAGACAGGGTTGCCCCCTATCACCATTATTGTTTATTAAAACCCCGGGATTATTGCTGAATAAAATACAGATTTACAGGGAATCAAGATTAGGCACCAAGAATATAGACTATGTGCATTTGTGGACGACTTGGTTATAACTTTAACCCAACCAAAGAAATCTACCAGGATGTGAATAATTAAAAAGGTTAAATATCTAGGAGTTTACATCTCAACCTCAAACGGGAAACTATATAAGTATAATTATGAGCCACTATGACATAGTATACAGGCAGAGATAAAAAATTGGGAAAAATTAAAATTATCTTTGTTGGGAAGAATAGCAGCAGTGAAAATGAATGTCTTGCCTAAGTTTCTATTTCTTTTTCAAATGATACCAATACTTAAAAACAATGCAAATTTGCTTGAATGGCAGAAGGGTATTAACAAATTTGTTTGGGCAGGGAAAAAACCGAGAATAAAACTTAAAATAATGCAAGATGTACGTGAGAGAGGAGGCTTGAAAATGCCAAATTTAAACTATACTACTATTTAACTATACTACGAAGCAGTAGTTTTATCAATAATTAGAGACTGGATTAATTCAACAGAGGATAGGTTATTGAATATCGAGGGGCATGACTTGATATACGGTTGGCATGCTTATTTGATATATGACAAGAAGGTGGATAAGACATTCAAAAGTCATATATTAAGGAATGCTTTATTGCGTGTCTGGAAAAAATATCAACATAAACTAAATGACAAGATACCTATGTGGGCAATTCCCAGACATGCAATAGAGAACGTAAGTATAGTACAAAAACATGATATAACTACATATAGACAGCTGCTTACTATAGAAAGAGGTGTGTTTCAGTTAAAACCCTTGAATGTATTAAAAGAGGAGAAGGTAATCCAAACATGGTTTCAGTATGGACAGTTGCAGGCCAGATGGAAAAAAGATCAGAAAATTGGTATCATGCAAAATGAGGTCAATCTACTAAAACAAATCAGGGATCAAAGTCAAATGCATATAAAAAGGTTATATAATGTATTAATAGAAATGGACTCTGAAACAGAATTAGTTAAAGACTGTATGATAAAGTGGGCACAAAATTTTGAAGAACCAATAATGCTGGATACATGGGAAAAGATATGGGTAAGAAATGTAAAATTCACACAAGCCCAAAACCTGAGAGAGAACTTCTACAAGATGTTTTATAGATGGCATTTAGATCCTAAAAAATTGGCTTGCATGTACCTGAATTTACAACCTAAATATTGGAGATGTGATTGTGTTGATGCTACATATTACCATATATGGTGGATTTGTAAAAAGGTTAAAGCATTTTGGATAAAAATATGGTGGATTATGCAAAATATTTTTAAAAAGAGGATAAAGTTTACCCCTCAGTTATTCTTGTTAGGTATAACTACTGATTGTTCTGTTATAGAGACTAATCTGATTTTGAACCTAACAATGGCAGCGAGACTGTTGGTGGCGCAATACTGGAAGAAGGAAGATTTGCCTACTATTCAAGAATGGACATTAAAAGTAACAAACTTAGCAGAGATGGCTAAAATATCAGCATATCTTAAGGATCATTCAGATGACAAATATAAACTGGAGTGGAGAAGATGGATTGACTATATTCAAAATAAATACGAGACTAAAAAATTCCAGATAGCTTATGATTGAAAAAGCAAGGAATCACTTAATTTGTTTATAGTTAGCTTAACAAAAGAGGAGTTAAATCACAAATGAAAGATGAAGCCAAGTTATTTTTAGTTTATTTTAGAATATGATTGTTAAAGATTTATACCCTGTATTTGGTCTGGGAAGTCGGGGGGGGGAGGTTGGGGGGGGATATGGGCTCGGGTGGGGAGGGTGGGGGAGGGAGGTAAATATTTGTAAAATCTTTTTTAAAAATGTTCAATAAAAAAAAGATTTCTAGATCCTGTTGGTTGGAGACCAAGTCTCCTAAATGATTCTCTGTTGAGGGAAAACACCAGTTTTCTTGAAAATAAGCTGAATTGGCTCTAATTAATAGGTAGTAAATATTCATAGGTTCAATTGCTTAAAAGTTTAAAAGTCCCGAGGGAACTGAAAGATTGGAAATGATGGATGAGTAAAACTATATTCAGGACTTTGTGTCCCAGCCTGTTAACCTGTTCCTCCAGTCTTTCAAAGAGGCCTGGCCATGAGACAATTTAGCTCCTGTGTTTGGTCTCTGTCAGTTCCTTTAAACACTGATTATAGGAAGGTAAAAGCCCTGCCTAAACTTCCTTAAGATTGGCATTAAAGATTTGTCTGACAAAAAAGGGAAGGCAAAGGGCACAGAATTGTTACTAGTACTGGCTCATTTTTTTCTATAGAATTACAATTCAAAGGGTGAGTTTTAAAAGAGAGGTTGAAAGTCCTACTCCATTGGTGTGTCTTTCAAATGCCTTTTTCCATTTACAACAGGGATTGATCCCTGCTTTCACTGCTAGAAATTCTAGACAGACACGAGTAAAGTTAGCTATATAAAAGTTAAGTCTAAACATATAGAGCTGAAATTAAATATAAAAAATATTTAAAATTAAATTAAATCAAAACAAATATCTAATTTGGCTAATATTTTGGCTAATAAGCAATGTTGGAATTCTGAAATTCAACCCAATTTTTTTTTTCAGGGACAATAATCTGTTTATGGTAAAAAAAATGGTATTAATTTGAAATGGCACATAAATTATATGTACAAGGATAAAAGTTGTTTCTAATATTATTGAGGCACAATATGAGAAACAGGGAATTTAGAGAAAGATTTTTCCCCCTGCCAACTTCTCTGGCATGATAAAGAAATAGAGGTCCATATGTTCAGAAAAGTCCTCCCCCCCCGTCTGAATATTGATATAATTGAAAAATAAATGCAGTTTTTCATTTAGTAAATAATACATTCACAAAGAATTTTGTCTGTCAGCAAACTCATGTCATTATTTAAATGTAGGTACCAATGTGAATCAGAAGTGCCTGCTATGTTTATTTATGTAAAATAAGTCTTTCTTGAGTTCTACAATGGGCCTGCCTATTGATGTCATATATCTATATATCTATGACATCAATCATAGACATCATAGAGGAAGGAGGAGCCAATGTCGCAACGTTACATCGTGCGGACTCGACAGTCTGAATCCGCTGATGACACTTTTGCCCCTGGTCCGGCAGGACCTAACCGTCCCAAAGAGATGGTGACTGGGAAGACAAGACCTTGCTGGTCACAGGGACATCGCAAAGTCCCTGATCGACCCAAGGGAAGCACTTCCAACTGACACCAAACAGGCAGCCCCCAGGCTGACATAGTTGGAGACGGCTCCAGAAAAAAAAGAGAAGTGAAAGTTTTCCATCTGATGAGGGTTTTTTTCTTTTCTTTTAGAAGATTGCCCTAAGAAACTCTTTTCTTAAGCTAAATTAGTCCTTCAAGTAAGAACAAAGTGGCATATTTAATCCCTATTGGACTGCCTTAGAAAGTTTTTTGCTCTTGCCTGTAACAATGTTTTGTGGATTGAAGTGATTGCAACATTTCCTGTTTCTCCACTTGAGGTGAAGGGACTGATCTTTTTTCCTTTATTTCTTTTTACTACTCTAACTTTTTTGGCTTAAATTAAAACTTTTTTTAATAAACTTCTCCTTCTACTTGTTATAATATCATATTAAAGATATTAAGGAAAAAGTTTTTTAAAAATAGTTGAATCTGCCACTTGGAAGCCTACGTCTGAAGTTTTTTTTCTTTTGCTGTTGTAACAATGTATCCTTTGTTCACTCCTATTTGACTACACTGATTTTGCAACAGAAGGGTTTGGAACTTGTTTTTAAAACCTGATAAAGACTCAAGGTCACAAATAGTGTACTGATGGTGCGTGTGGAAAATATTTTGGCAAGAATTGGAAAAGGGAAGAAAAAGATTAGAACCCTTCTTCTTTGAAAACCATAAAAGAACATCTGCTTAAGATTTAAAATAAAAATAGATATATTCTTCAAAAATTTCTGACAGGCTAGAGTGGCAGAAAGTACCAAATTCCTTTCTTTGCTTTTTCTTTATATTTCTTTTTATTCTAAAAAATGGATCAATACTCAGATGAAGAAAACTTGATAATTCAAAACATCTTGGCTGGACTTCAAAACATCTCAGAAAGACTTGAGAGATTTGACAAGAAATGGGACAGACTATGGGGTATCACAAAAAAAGATGATGGGGTTGCAGCCCCAGAAATTAAAGAAGCGAATGAAAATATAGAAAACAAAGATAAGAAGTTAGATGAACTTATTAATAGAGTAAACGTGAGTGAAGGTGGAAAGAAGGGAAGCTGGAAAAGTGACTTTGATAATTTGGTGCTTCACCCCAAGATGCAGGAGAAGAAGAAAGAATGAAAAAGATGGAGTTAATAATACAAATCTATCCAGAAATAAACCTGACAACCAAAGTTAAGCTTACATTAATAACAACTCAAGGACAACAAAACTACAGGAGAGATCTTTTAAGCTACAAATCGACACAACAGCTGGTGAGAGAGAGAAAAACATTTTGTTACTGGAAAGACACTGGTTAATAATGCTAGTTGATGAAAAAAAAGCTAGTTAATTATTGACGATTAATAAGTAGAGATTTTAGTACTTTATAGACTGTTCTAGATTACCATTGAATGTTTATTCGTTAACATATAATTTACTATGATACCAATAGTAGCAATAGCAGTAGACTTATATACCGCTTCATAGGCCTTTCAGGCCTCTCTAAGCGGTTTACAGAGAGTCAGCATATTGCCCCCAACAATCTGGGTCCTCATTTTACCCACCTCGAAAGGATGGAAGGCTGAGTCAACCCTGAGCCGGTGAGATTTGAACCGCTGACCTGCTGATCTAGCAGTAGCCTGCAGTGCTGCATTTAACCACTGCGCCACCTTGGCTCTTAGTGAAATGATAACTTTAGTTAGGATAAATAACCGGGCCATAGAAATGCTAATGTATACTTTTGGTGATTGTTTAGTAGAAATGTTAACATCTCTTAGATTGTCTTAGATGTTTAATGTTTATTTTCTTAGCACGTAATTAACTAATTTGGGATTGAGGGAAAAGACTTATAAATCTTATTAATAAATCATTCTTTTTTTTTTAATTTTTAAAAAAGATTTTATTGGTAAAAAGAAAATACAACATCCATAACTTGTAAAAAACAATACAACTACATTTCGAGATATTCCCACACTATCAAATCATTATAAACATCAAAGGTTAGGTATCTTATTCCTTCCCTCCCTCTTCTCTTCCCTCATTTCTTCTTTTCCATACCCTTTTCTTCCCTCCCCCCTTACTTCCTTCTCCCCTGCCTTCCCTCCTTTCTTTTCTCCTTTCCTCCTTTCCTTCCCCCTCCTTTCCCTCCCTCGATCCCCCCTCCTTCTCACATACCTTCCCTCCTTCCCTTCCTCTTTCCCTCCTCCTTCCTTTTCTCTTAATCTCCCTCCTTTCCTCCCTCCTTCCTTCCTTCCTTTCAACTCTCCTTCTCTCTTTCTTTCCCTCTTTACTACCCTCTCCTCTTCCCTCCCTCCTTCCTCCCCCAGTTTCTTCTCTTTCTTCTCTCCTTCTTTTTTCCCACCTCCTTTCCCTTCTCTTCTTTCTCTTCCTCCTCTTTATCCTTCCCCCCTTCTTCTGCCTTTCCTGTTCCTCTCCTTTCTCCTCTCCATCCTGACTTCCCTACTGTCCTCCTTCCCTCCCCTCTAACCTTTGTTACATTTACATATTTTCCTCTGCTGAGGACAACCTGGTTCTCTTTTCCTTTCCTTGCTTAAAGAGGCAAGGATTATAAATCCTCTCGCCTCATCTAAAATGAAGCTTAATTGCTAATTCCATGCAGGTAGTTATAGAGGATTTCCTATCAGCTTTTTAAAGTTTTCCCAACATTGTAGTCTAACAAAATTGCTCGACGGTGGGTTCTCACCCCCAATACATTTCTCCTTTCGCTTATCTCTCAGTTGTTGTATATTGTTCATTTGAGTTATTGGTTTAATCGTATTAGGTTAGTCAGCTATCTCTTTTTGTGTCTAAGTCTTCACTGACTCATCAAGCCATTTGTACAGCTTCTCCCAGACTGTATAAAAGTCTGTATCTTCTTTGTCGTTAATTCGCATCGTCAATCTGTTCATTTCTGCTAGTTCTAAAATTTTATTCATCACCATAGTGTTGGTGGGGGCATTTTCACTCTTCCAGCACTGTGCGTAAACAATCCTTGACGCTGTCAAAATATGGACTAGGAGGTATTGGTTAGATTTGCATATTTTTTTATCTATTATCCCTAATAAGAAAGTTTCCGGCTTAAGACATAGTTTAATTGACAAGATTCCATTCAGCCATCCTAGTATTTGCTTCCAATACGCTTTGGCAACCGGACACGTCCACCACATATGGTAGTACGTGCCCAGCAGTGTTTTACATTTCCAGCATATGGCCGAAACTTTTGAAGAAATTTTCGCCAGTCTTGTCGGTGGGAGATGCCAGCGGTAGAACATTTTATATATATTTTCTTTATAGGCCGTCGATTTTGTCAATTTTAGGTTCCATTCCCAGACTCTTTCCCAGTTGTCTAGGTCTATTGTGTGGCCGATGTTTTGGGCCCAGGTTACCATGACTTCTTTTACTCTTTCTGCTTCCGTTTTTCGAATCAGTAAGCAGTTATATATTTTTGAAATTAGTTTCTCATCTGGTCCAATTAAAATTTTATCTAATTCCTGGTTCTTGTTCTGGAAGCCGGGTTGTGCTAGATCGAATTTGTGTTTGTTTTGGATTTGAAGATATGGCCACAAATCGATGTTTATTCCCTTATCAGCCAAATTTTCCCTGGGGTTTAGTTTGTTTTGGTCATCTAGCAACTGTTGGTAGGTAACAATTTTATCCAGATTTATCAAATTCGGGTATATCAGGGCTTCCGTCGGAGATATCCATTTAGGTAGTTGCGTGTAGTATTTCCTTCTAATTTCCAACCAGTCCTTAATTAATACCCCCCTTAAATGGTGTCTACTAAAATAATTGTGGATTTTATTTCCCTCGCACCATAAGTAGTTGTGCCACCCGTATTGCAGGTCGTGGCCCTCTATTGTTAAGATTCTTTTATTAGCTAACATTACCCATTCTTTTATCCACGTAGTTGTTGCTGCTTGATGATATGTTTTCCATTCCGGTAAGCCCATTCCCCCTTGAGTTCTTTTATCCTGCAGATGCATATATTTTATTCTGGGCTTTTTACCATTCCATATAAAGTTTCGAATCATTTTGTCCAAATCATTATAAAATTTTTCCCCTAACTTGACCGGTGCCATTTGAAATAGGTAGAGGATTTTTGGCAAGACATTCATTTTAATTACTGCGACTCTTCCCATCAGTGATAGTTGTAGTTTTGACCAGGTTTTTAAGTCCTTTTGAGTATTCTGTAACAACTTATCATAGTTGTCTTCTTTTATGGAAGAGCATTTCGCAGACAGCCAGATCCCTAAATACTTAATTTTTTTAGTTACCTTTAATTCCATTGTTTTCTCTAGTTCTCCAATCTGGTTTTTGGGAAAAAATTTTATAATCATTTTTGTTTTTTTCCTTGTTTATTTTTAAACCGGCCACACACCCAAAGTTCTCAATGTCCTTCATCAAATTCGGTCCTGAAAGTAAGGGGTCTTCCACAATAAAGACCATGTCATCCGCGAAGGCCTGTACTTTATATTGTTCTTTTTTTATGGTCAAGCCCCTAATTTCCTGATTTGATCTTATCCGATTTAAAAGAACCTCTAGTGACATAATAAATAGTAGTGGGGAGAGTGGGCACCCTTGTCTAACACCCTTTCCAATTTGTATCCTCTTCGTTAGTTCCCCATTGACTATGATATTTGCAGATTGCCGTGAATATATAGATTCTATAATCTTAATGAATTTGTCGCCAAATTTCATCAATTTTAGTTGAGTGATTAGAAAGTTCCAATCTAGGTTATCAAAGGCTTTCTGGGCATCGACAAAAATTAATGCGAGTTGTTTCTCGGATCTTGTTTGATAGAATTCCAGGGTATCAATTATTATTCTTGTATTGTTTCTAATATGTCTTTTTGGGAGAAAGCCGTTTTGATCCGAATGGATACTTTGATTTAATATTATTTTTAGTCTTTCCGCCAATATTGATACAAAAATTTTGTAATCTGCGTTTAACAGGGATATGGGACTATAATTTTGGACCTTGCTACTGTCCCCCTCTTCCTTTGGTATTAGGGTGATGTAAGCTTCCCCCCCATGATTTTGGGACCCTACCATTTTGTAGTGCCTCATTACATAGTTCTAATAATTTGTCTTCCATGGTATTTTGAAGTTTTTTATATATTTCCGACGGAAGCCCATCCGGCCCAGGTGTTTTATTGTTTTTTTTGTTTTTGAATGGCCTTTTTCAGTTCTTCTTGTGTAATTTCTTTATCGAGCATCTCTCTCATCTCCTCCGACAAGACTGGAAGTTTCTGCTTTATAAAGTATTTTCTAATGTCTAGTTCACTAATTTCGTCTTGTTTATATAGTTTCCTATAATAGTTCTGTACGATCTTTTTCTTTTCCCCTATTTCTTGTTTCAAATTCTCCTCCTCGTCACACAATTGTTTAATAATTCTTTTGACCTTCTCCTTTCTTATTTTGTGGGCCAGCCATCTCCCAGTTTTATTTGCATGTTCAAAATAATTCTGCTTCATTCTCTTAATGTTTTGTGCTATTTCCTCTTGAGAGATCAAATTTATTTGGTGTTTAATTAACTCTCCTTTTTCCCTGTGTCTACTGTTTTCTGGCTCTTTCTGGGTCAGCAGTTCTGTCTCTCTTAATTCTTTGTTCAGTGTATTAAGTTTTCCCCTGTACACTTTGTTTCTTCTTATTATATAGGCTATTGATGTTCCCCTCACAACTGCCTTCATCGTGTCCCAAACATTTTGTATTGAGGTCTGCTCTTTACAGTTTTCTTTAAAGAAGTAGCCCAATTCCTTTTCTATTTGTTGTACAAATTGTTTCTCTTGTAGTATGTTCTGGTTTAATGCCCACCTAGCTTTTATCCTTGCCTTCCCTTTCCATTGCCATAAGACTGGGTGATGGTCGGCCCACTTGTTCATTGTTATTTCAATATTTACAGTATCCATGAGTAGTTCCGAGTTTGACCAAACCATGTCGATACGGGACCATGAATTATGTGGATGGGAGTAAAACGTGTACTGTTGCATCTTGTCATTCATTGTTCGCCAGACATCATAAAGATCTAATTCCTTCACCATATTTACATAGGCAGACGGTAGTTTCCTTCTTGTACTTTTCTTGTGTGTACCCTTATAGTCCATCTTACCGTCTGCTATAGCGTTGAAATCCCCTAGAATACATATATTTTGCCACTCTATTTCATTTATCCTCTTATATAGATTAACATAAAATCTCTCTTGTTTTTGGTTTGGGGCATAAATTCCAACTAGTAAAATTTTTTTCCCACCATTCATTATCTCCACCATTAATACCCTACCGTCTTTGTCTGCGTGTATTAATTTGGGGTTCAACCATTCTTTTATATACATCACAATTCCTCTTTTTCTGGTTTGTGCTGACGAGCAGAATGTTTTACCTAGTTTTGGACAGACCAACAGGTTATTGTACTTTTCTTTAATGTGGGTTTCCTGAAGACAGATTACATCTAACTTTTGTTTCACTAGATCCAACAGTACACGTTTTCTTTTGGAAGTTATGTTAAGACCATTTACATTTGCTGATAGTACATTCGTTTCCCATTCTTCAATTCCATTACACGTTATTCGCTTTGAGGGCGCCTTTAGATCTTGTCTCGATGGGTGACCTTGCTCTCGAATCTTCTCTGCCATATCTCTCTCGCTCTCTGGCCTCTCCCGCCCCCCGCCCCTCTGGTTGAGTTTCAATTATAGTGTCCTCCTGTCTTAAAAGTCCTTCTTTATTAAACCTCTCATTGTCTGCTAGTAAAAGTTCCTGGAATTCTTGAGCTTTCGCCAAGGTATCTATCCAGTATTTCTTTTCCCGCCATGTTATTAACATTCCTTCTGGAAGGAGCCATCTGAACTGGATTCTGTCTCTGTTTAAACGTGCGGAGAGGAAGTTGTATTTCCTTCTCTTCTCTCTGACTCTCCGTGGAGTCTGTTTTAAGATGAGAATTTCTTTACCCTTGTATGTTAGAGAGTCCCCTCTTATTGTACTTAGAATGTCCTCTCTCAGCTGCCTTCTCAACACCCTCACATGGATCTCCCTCGGAAGCCGGTGACGTCTCGCGAAGCCTGTATTGACTCTATAGGCTTCATCCAGTTCGTTAATAACCTCTTTTTTCGGCCTGCCGAGGACTAATCCCAGGATTTCTCCAATCAGCTCCCGGAGGTTTTCATCTTTTGCTTCCTCCACGTTTTGTAGTCTTAAATAATATGCTGATCGCTCTAATTCTAGCTGGAGGATGGCCTCCTCCAGGCTTGAGTTTATAGATTCCAGATTGTCCTCTACTTTGTCTATCCTTTTTTCCGCTATTTCCGTTCTCCCCTTAACATTTTGAATTTCCTGCTCATTTTTCAGCAGCGCTGTTTGTATTACTCCTATACGTTCCTCAATCTTTCCCATATTGTTTCTTACTTCATGCATTTCATTCTTTACTCCCTCCAGGCCTTTGGTGACACTTTCACCCATCTTCAATATTGCCTCTTGTAGGGAGTCCATTGTTACCATCTGGTCTTGTAGGGTTGGGGCTGCCTTATCTCCCGTTTGCCTGCCCTCAGGGGACTTTTCCCTCACTGGGGTAGATAGGGGAGTTTGCTTTTTACTCCCTTTAATTAAAGTTACTGTTTTTGTTGCCATTTGCTTTGATTCAGCTCTTCCCCTTTAAGCTGTAGGTCTAGTACCTTCTGAATGCTGTTTGAGTAATTATACAGAGCCCGGGATACATGCAAGGTAATTAAACTGGAGCAGGGCTGTGTAATATAGGCTCAGTTAATTCTATATTATCTGGGAGACGTCTACTAGTCAGGAAGAGAAACGTTTCAGCGTGATACGACAGGGTGCAGGAGAGGCCAGGAAGTATTTAGAACTCACCCATCAATCTCTTCCTGTTGTCAGTGTAATGTTATCCTTCTGCTGTCTCTGGCTGTAATATGACACCGCGTACTTAGTGATTTAAAGTTAGTTCAAACCCTTGTGATTAAGCTTTTTCCCTTTTTCCCAGGAAGGCAAATCCAGCTGACTGTCTTTCTCTCCTCCGTCTCGTCCTCCATTAATCCTCAAATTTAAATAGTCCAAAGTCTCGGTCTTCCTCTATCTGCTCCGTCAATCAGCTCTCTCAAATTTTTTTCTGTTTGTCTTTACTAGCCGCTTCAGATAAATGCGCCCACACACATATCTGTACTTATTGCAGTTAAGTTGTTTATCTTTTAGATTTAGGCTTTTAAATCAGATCTTGTGATTACCGTCATTCGATCCGCTACGTTCCCTGCTGCTGTCTCTCCCTTCCTTATTAGTGGCTGGCAGTCACGTCTTCTGGTCGGCCATTAATCAGCCGACCTCTTTTGCACGAACTCTGAGGGAGCCTCTCGCTTCGTGGGGGGAGATCACCCTTCACCCTCCACTGCACAGATGCTTCCCCTCTCCACAAGTCCTCGCACCTCGAAGGGACCTTGCCTATTATGGCCACGCTCGTGCAAAGACCGGGCGAACCGAGCAGAGGATCTGTCAGCAGCTCGTTCCGGCGTGACGCCAGACTGGAAGCCCCAATAAATCATTCTTTAACGATGGCTATAAAGGTATAATATTGTGGGGCCTATGGAGAGGAGAGGGGAGATAAACAGTAAATATTTTTTAGTCAACTACAATAATAACAAATAAATGTTAATGGATAATATTTAATGATACATACAGGTGTGTATGGGGGGGGGGTGCTTAGATATCTTACTTAACCAAATTTGTATTAGAATATGTCATAAAGGTGTAATGTTATTGGAGATCTATCAAAACTGCAAATGAATGCCAGTAGGTGGTTGTGTCTTTAAATATAAATGATTCTAGATAAAAACATGTTTAAATAATGGTAACCAAATGAGAATTGTGATACAGGAATAGTAAAATACATAATTTTTCTTTCTTGACTTAAAATGTATAACTCGATTTGAATGAAGTATATGTAAGGATTGTGGAAGAAATGCACGGAATATATTTGTAACCAATTGATACGCTTTCTACAAGATGTAACGAAAGATGATTTTTTTTGTGTGTTTTTGTTTAACTAAAACAATAAAAAGAATTCTAAAAAAAAATCATAGACATCATATATCTATTGTGCCTGATATCATTGTGAATGAAATGTCAGATAATTGTCATTCAATTTCTATCTTTCAGATCCTCTGGCCTTTAGATCCCAAATCCCATAGTTTGAAGTCTAAGCTACTCTTTCTTAGATGACAGTTCTAAGAAATTTTCATGTAAGAATTGGTGCTTTTGCTTGACTGGTGTTTTTGTTGGCAACGTCATTCTCAATTAATGGAATTATAGCAATTCTTTCCATTGAAACTAAAAAAACTATAGGGTTTTCTACAGTTTCTAAAGTAAAATATCAGGTTTATGTCTCTTCAGGATATACCTGTAGGTGATATTTAAATCCAACAACAGCAAAAATAAAAACACGTCTCTCGTGTGATATTTTCATTTCTTTCTTTTTTCCCTAGGTTGAAGGCTCTGTCACTTTTTGTTGCTGTCACCTGATACTGTACTTTAACAACTGCATTTTTCTTGCAGAGGAATATAATCTTTTTTTCCTATAAGGCCATAATTACAAAGGAGATTTCTCTTATCAATATTCAAAAGAACGTGGCTTCTTATATGGTTTACCACATGTGGATCAGGCTTCCCTAGTAACAATATTCAGCAATATTTATGTTTATGTTTTTATTACAGAATACTGATAGTTCTAGTCCTCTGTGACCATTAGGGTTTCAAATAATAACCATTAATTGCAATTAGGTTCTATTTCCAAGGAATTTTAAAATTCTACAAAACTTACACTGGAAACATTATTGAAACATTACATTTTCTTAATATTTTTTCAACAGTTTCTAATGAGATTTCAAGTGTTAAATTTAGATATTTACTTTCATGTAATGTTTAGTCATTGAACTTTGTCTACTTTAAATATATTAATATGTTCATAAATAAGGATTACTGATGATGATGTTGATTGGAAAAGAAAAAAAGAGAAGAACAAATATTCCAAATTTCTCAACAGGCTCAATGAAGTGAATAATTGTATAACAAAAAAAACTGAAGGGGAAAAAAACTAGGAAAATTATTATACTTGGTATATTTTGAATTCAAGTCCTAATTTTAGTAGAAATCTCAGCATGATTCAGACTTTGTTTATGATTTTCAAAAATAAAACAAAAACAAAATATGTTCACCTTTCTTACTGTCTTTTAACTTATTGGGTTTTCAACACACTTTCCTCTAATTTATATATCTGGTAATGTCCAATGAAGTTTCTTAAAAATGCATGGCACATGACATTATTAATATATATTTTTGCTAGTGTAGCTTTTAAATGTCCACAAATAAGCTTTACTGTTTAAATTATTTTCTCGATTTTCAGAAATATACCTTATTTTTCTGTTTTCATTTTTTCTCATCAGTAAAAGATTAATGCAAGCACATGTTATATGATTAAGGTGACCAGACGTCCTGATTTTGCGGGACAGTCACGATTTTGAACAATTTGTCCTGCATCCTGGGGCATTCTTAAAAAGTCCCAATTTTTGTGACCAGACCCGGAAGTAAGCCTGCCCTGCCCCCAGCCCTGTATACCCATCCCGGCCGGCCGGTATTTTGTCCCTTTTGTCTCCCCGTTGCTCAGAAAAGCAACTTCAGGAAGGTCCTTTGATAGCAGGCAAGTTCTAGGACGCCTGCCGCCACCAAAGGACCTTCCCGGAGTTGCTTTTCTGAGCAACGGGGAGACAGAAGGGATGCAATCTCCTTTCATTCTCCCTCTGCCTTATTCACTCGTTCAGGCAGCAGAAAATGAAAGAAAATTGCATAGCCGAGGACAAAGGAGCCTGCAGCCTCCTTCATTCAAACGTTCAGGCAGCAGGGATGGGGGGCTTTCTCGCATGCCTTCTTTCTCTGAAGCCGCGCCGGATTCAGCAAACCGGGCAGTGCGTGCCCTTGGGATTGTGCAGCAGCCGAAGAACAGGAGGTGAGAATTCAGGTGCTGCACAAGGCCACGGGCATGCCCTACCCTCTTCTCTCTGATAGCTGCCTGGTTAAAAAGGAGGAGGTGACTCCGCTGGTCCGAATCCCATCCGGGAAGACAAGGAACGCAAGGGGGATCCCTCCCCCCGCAGATGAGCTCCAGAGCAGTGGAGCCTCCTCCTCCTTTTTAACCAGGCAGCTATCAGAGAGAAGAGGGCAGCGTGTGCCCATGGGCTTATGCAGCAGCCGAAGATTGCCTGGTTAAAAAGGAGGAACAGAAGGCTCTGCTAGTCCACAGCCCATCCACGGGGGCACTGATCCTCCTTGCATTCCTTGTCTTCCTCGATGGGCTCCTCCTCCTTTTTAACCAGGCAGCTATCAGAGAGAGGAGGGCAGCGCAAAGGAGGAGCAGAACGACCTTAATCATGTCGAACTGCCCAGTCAAAAAACCCTTTCCTTCTGTAGAAAAAATAATGGGGGGGGGGGGGAAATTCTTGAGACCCACTGAGGGAATCCTCAGCCAGGGCACCCTTTGCTCTGCCACAGCAACCTTTTCAAGCAAGATCAGACTAGTTTGAAAGCCTTGCCTTCTACTTTGGCAGGGAAATTCCCTACCGCCCAGGCTCCGTCCCACAGAAAAAATCCCCTTCGCCGAAGCTCGAGAGGCAAGCGCTGCCTCCACCTGCCAGAATCTCTGGAGAGAACTTTGCAACTAGCTGAGGAGTGGCGAGCAGCGGACTTGAGCATTTGCACGCATTCAGCCAAGCTCCTGCTGAGCCCTGCTACTTTGGACAACCCGATGGATTTTATGATGGATGTGCACCCCCGGGAGGTGCTAAAGAAAGACAGGCAGCTCAGCCTGATCCAGGACAACAGGCGCGACAGCGGCTTACAGACAGAGACAGAGAGACACACACACAGAGTGAGAAACACACAAACACACACAGGGAGGGAGGAGACACACACACACAGAGAACGACAGAGAGAGAGATGGAGGGAGTGAGATAGAGGCAAAGAGCCACACAGAGAGTGAGAGAGAAACAGATACAGAGAGAAGGGGGGGATTTAATAAACTTCAGAGTGAATCCAGGAAGAGGGAAGAGATGGAGGACTGGCTTTTCACTCCGATTTCTTAGCCCCCAGCTGTTAGTGATGGAGGAGGAGAACAGCTCATTCTGTGGCGTTTTAAAAAAGTCCCTTTTTTTTAAGCACAAAAGGAAAAAATCTGCAAAAAGTCACTGGGAGCCCCTGGGATTGTTCCTTGCAAAATATCATGGTCGCAGAGAATGCAAATGAAGGTGCTTATCTCCCCGCCCGGCTCTGTGTCCTTCTATTCAAATTCACAGGGCGGAGGGATGCTGTGCTTTTTTGTTTTGTTTTACCTATGTTCTCACAACCATGCAAAGGTGGGTTTTGTGCTACAAGGAGCTTTCTTTCTTTCCCTGTCTGCGGTTCCGATTGCAGTTGCTTCGGATTACAGCACCGTTTCTCATTCCTTGCAAAACTGGGGAAATGGCAGGGCTGCCTCCCCCCCCCTTTCCTTGCAGCACCCTCAGTTGCAAAATGTTCCCCTGATTTGGTTTATAAGTTCACAGCAATGTGATCCAACAAATAGGAAAGTTTTAATAAGATCTACTGACTTTATTTGGTCTCTGCTGCCCCCACCCCCGCCCCCTTAGCCCTTGGTTTTTGTACCCTCCCAAGGAGAGAGTGGGAAGGAGAGGAAGGGAAGGGGGAGGGGGGAGGAAAAGAAGGGAGGGAGGGAGAAGATGGAAGGAGAAAAGATGGAAGGAGAAAGAATAGAAGGAAGAAGGAGGAAGGAGAAGAAGGAAGATGGAAGAAGAAAGGAAGGAAGAAAAAGAAGAAAGGTGGGAGAAAAGAGGGAAGGAGATAGGAAGAGAAGGGGAAGAGAGGGAAAGAGCAGAAAGACAAAGAGAATGAAGTTGGTAGGCAAGAGGAAGGAGGAAGGAAGAAAGAAAAAGGGAGAGAGGAAAGAAGAAAAGATGGAACTGGAAAGGAAAGAAGGGAGGGAGGAAAGGGGAAGACAGGGAAAGAGCAGAAAGACAGAGAAGGTGAAGGTAGATAGGCAGAAGGAAGGAAGAAGAAAGAAATAGGAAGGTGGGAAGGTGAAAGGATGGAAGGAGGAAGGAACAGAAGCGAAGGGGAAGAGAGAGATGGAAAGAGCAGAAAGACAGAGAAGGTAGATAGGCAAAAGAAAGGAAGCTGAGAGTTAAAAAAAATAAATGAAACAAATGCTTAGAAATAAAACAAAAAGGATAGACAAATTTATACTTGAATAAAATTCCAAATAATAATATTTTGAAGCATAGAGACTGAGCACATATCAGAAACTTTCTTAAAAGTCTTTGGATGGCCTTGATAAGTTTTTCATTATGTTTTTTATGAAAGAGAGAGAGGGGGAGAGGGGGGGGAGGGAGGGGGGGAGAGAAAGAGATTCTGCCAAATAATCATTTATAAAATATGGCTGAGAGTTAACAAAGTAAACTTCTAATTAGGATGTTTTATTATACTTTAAGCAGGAAGTGAAGACACAATCAAAAAATTGTCAAAACAAATACTGTACCAGTATATGTAAAATGCTTGCAGTTAGTTACATCTGTTGTAGCTACCATTATGCTTACAATGCTATCTGGACACTTTCCATTTAATAATTTCAATATATTCAGTGAAAAGACTGGAATGTTTGTGGCTCATCTCAGTGACAAACTATCAGATCACACCATGTAAATCAAGCAAATGTCCACCTTAGGCAATCTATGTCAGTATGCACAAATGCAGCCACAAGTTATAATTAATTCCTGGATTTAGAAAACAGTAACAAACACAATTGTATGTCTTGATTCGTTTTAATTTGTTTTAGTCTGTTTCCATGAACAAAAATGTACTCTTCACTGTCACCACTTTCATGGATATTAATAGCTGGTTAAATTTTAATTCATTAGTATACCATCTCAGGCCAAGTCTCTATATTTTATAAGTCCCTGTAGGCATTGGGTGTGAATTCTTATTTATTCCCAAAAAGTATCATTGAATTCCAAATTAATAAATATATGGTTATAAGTTGTATTAATTGCATTTAATGAAATTTGATTTTAATTAAAATAAATCAATTTTAATTTTTGTCCTGGTTCCATGCATGTTTTCTCATAATTCTACTTTTTGTCATGTGACTACAGCCTATAGCCAAAGGCAAAATATAATCATCAGAAGCCAAAAGTTGTGCACTTCTAAATACAACAGCTTGTCACATGCAACAGCTACACGTAATAAATATGTGATTTGAAGAAATGTTGCATTGTTATCTCTAATAAGAATTTTCTTGTTTAGTTGCAAACACAAATGCTATAATGATGTTTCATCTACCAAACCTTAAGTAATAAGTAGGAAAACAGTACAAGAGAAAAGAAACAGATAATCCATTTTCTTTTGTCCCGCAGTATAAATCACTGGGCAGTCAGTTCTATATATGTCTGCAAACTGAAAACTAAGAATTTTATTGATTTATGAATAAGGTGACCAGACGTCCCGATTTTGGCAGGACAGTCACGACTTATAACAATTTGTCCCGTGTCCCGGGGCATTTTTAAAAAGTCCCGATTTTCTAGCTTCATGTTGAAAGCCCAGTGTATTTGCTTAAGAAATCCTAACCGGGGCAAGACAAAAGACACTCTGTCTAAACCCTCTCTCTGTCTCAGTACTTTCATTGAAGCTATTAAAACATTAAAGCAAGAAAACGGACCCCCACGACCCTTTTACCTCATTTTATAAGAAAAAATGACCCAGTACCATAGAGCTCTAGGAAATACTTGGCTAGAGAAGTCACAAGTGTTTCTTCCTGGATTTTCCGGAGGAAAGGGGCACGGAGGTTGGAGGTCGGCTCGTATGGAAAAAATGGTGGCAAAGTTTCTTTGAAAAATATTTCCCTGGGAGACTAATTTCACCATTTTAATTTGCTCAGTTCTTTGTATTAACATCTACATCATTCTGGATTGACTTGGAGTGCTCACTTGTGCCTGCTGGTAAGTGAGCTAGGTTTTTTCCTTTTATTTTTTTAATGTATTTTAAAATAATATTTTATTTATTGTGCATAGGATTTTTTAAAATAGTTTTATTCTGTGTGGATTCATTTTTTAAATTGTCTTAGACTATTTAAAAAAGATTCTATGCAAAATAAATTGAAGTGAAACCATTTTTAAAAATTCTATTCTATTCTATACTTTGAAATATATTGTGCATAGAATTTTTAAAAATAATTTTACTTCAATTTATTCTGTGTGGAATAGTTTGAAATGTTTTACTTCAATTTATTCTGTGTAGATTCTTTTTTTAAATTGTCTTAGACTATTTAAAAAAAGTTTCTATCCAAAATACAAAATACCAGCTGCAGTTATTCACTTAAGAACTATGGTAAGAAAGGTGTTATAGTGACCAAAGTTACAATGGCATTGAAAAAAGTGACTGATGACCATTTTTCACACTTAGCGACCATTTTCACACTTAGCGACTGTTGCAGCATCCTCATGGTCACATGATCAAAATTTTGATGTTTGGCAACAGTTACAATTTATATTGTAAATTGTAGTTATGTTGGAAAAAAACCATTACAATACTATTTTGCGTTGTATGAAAATTTTTGTTGCTCCGTATAAAATTTTTAATCAAGCCCCCCCCCCCCCCAAAGGTGTTCCTCTTTACCAATCTGAAAATATGGTCACCTTATTTATGAAGTATCTGAAGATCAGAAAAAGCAAAAGGCATTACTTCCCAAAAAATATTTTTCTTCTTCTTGAAATAGGTTCATGGAAGAAAGCTCACCACCTCTAGATTTTCAGAGATATCCCAAAAATATATTAAAAAAATTAAAAAAGGAAATTATCAATAATAATTTATGTGGAGAGCATGTTCTTATGGATTTGGGAAAAATACTTAATTGCCGGCCAAAGGGAAGAGAATGGATGGCTTTTCCTTTGAAGTTCTGAAATCTTTCAGCTTCTTCAAGATAAGATATTATTTTGTGCTCACTTTGGACCTCAGCACTATGCATTATAACACTCAGTAATATTGTACTATATATGGAGGCAAATGGCTTGGCACAAGGAAGCAGGATCTGAGTCGCAAAGAGCTTTTGAGTAGTGACAAGCTACTTTCTAACCTACATTTTCAGAATTAAGGAGACCTTTTCTTTTTCTGGCCGAGGCCTGTTATTTTGCCTTTGATACTATTACAATAAAACATTACAAGAGCCATATTGGAAATATGTTTTGCTATGGGAACTGGAGATATTGAAGCAACTCAACTTATTATTTTACAGTAGCATATGTAGAGGCATTGCTAACACATTTTATCCCTGCTTCATCAGCACTCAGAACAGATTGCTTTTCTCAAACTGCAAGAAAAGAAAACCAAATCAATAGTTTGATGCAGTGCTTATGGCATCAGGCTAGAAACCAAGAATTCTAGTTTCACGTTTAGGCGCAAAGCCACACTTCTAAAAACTTGCCAAAAAACCTGCAGGAACTTATTCAGGAATCTCTAAGAATTGGAGATAAATGATAAGATACAGACAGGCAGACTATATTGCGAGATGAGTTGGCCCAAGGGTCACCCAACTGGCTTTTATGGCTATGATGGGACTTCAAGTCATGATCTCTTGCTTTCTAGCATGATGCCTTAACCACTAGAACAAAGTGGATTATAAATTTGTAAAAATAATAAAGGTAGGGTACAAATAATAAATAAATAAATATGTCTCAATTATAAATCAATATTTTGCATGGCCTTCATATTAGTCAATGTTTTATTTTACTAACTAATATTTAATATAACTAAGGAAGAATGATTATATAATTGGCATTTAGAACAAACATTTTTCATCCATTAATTGTACAATCATTCCCAGTTTCTAGCCTATTGCATTAACTACTACACCAAACTGGCAAAAAATAAAGAAAAGCAAAAGGTAGTTGTAGTAGTACTCAGAGTTATCATTTCTGCTACTAAATTTGTTTTAAAGTTTTTATATATCTGTCAAGTACATTAAACAAAAAGGACCCAGAAGCATAACCAAAAATGTACAGAAATATAACATTTCTAATAAAACAAAGTAAGAATTTATACATTGAGAATAATGACAGATTTTGTGACATTGAGAATAATGACAGATTTTAAAATAGTATATATGAAACCAAGATCACTTATTAGGACAAACAAATAAATTGTTAGTACAAATTATATAAATTTCATATGATGGCATAATAAAGGCATGCAAAACTTTAAAAAAAATATAATACAATTATTAGCACAATAATGGAAAAGGTTATAAAAGTTCAAGACAAACATATCATATAGCAATAAATGTTAGGACATCATATATCAATGGAACATTTTATCACATGTGATAGTTATGTAAAAAAATGGAAAGAAAAATTCAAAATATTCAAATTTGAACTGAAACCAGAAATATTGCTCTTAGCTATAATTCCATAAAGCATAAATAAAAATATAATAATTCACTAAGATATTGTATATGCTAATGGCTGCAATATCAATTTTGGCCCAACATATAAAAAGAGGACCATTTAAAAATAAAACAAATCAATACTGCAATTTTGCAACAATAGCAAAATTGACAGTAATTACCCATAATAGAAGTTTCATCAAGTGTAAGCAAGAATGAGTAAATTTAGATATTTGGAATACTGATATGAGGACTAAATCTGTGAGAGCAATCAAAAATAACAGATAAAATGATTTAAATAAATGCTATCAATAATCTTTAGTGTTTAATATTATAAACTATCAATATCTAGTTTGTGTTCAGAAATTAGTTAAATAAATCAAAAGCAACGTTTTTTCCCCTATTTTATTTAGATCATATTTATGCTTGGTAGATGTTTCTTTTTGTGTCATTCAATTGCTAATGTACAATGTAGACCTTTTCTTTTATATTTTATTATTTTAGCAATAAAAATATATGGAATAAAAAATGCCATCTCACAGGATTTCAGTGCACACACACTTTGTATTAAGATGAATGTGAAAACAAGACATTTTCACACAGGAATGCAAAAAAAAATATTAAAGCGATTCAGTGACAAGGTTGCTAACAAGCATTGGCAGAATTGCTGAGTTTAATAAAATTAATGACCTCCTTTACTTATTATTGCATTTGAACCTGTCACATAGGTTCATATATATCTTAGGTTCCTTTTCATTTTTGTCTGTGAATGTGAATAATTTGAACTAAGGAGAAAATATTAACACTTCATTTACCAATATTAATTTGAAGAGGAGGCTTCACTGATTTTCCTATCTACAAGGAGAGCATGACTCTTATTTATGGGTTAAAAATGACGGTTACCATCTTATACTTACCTTATCATCAGAAAGGAACTTTATTAATAATACTGGAAAATATAATTTAAATTTGAAGAAAAATGATACTTCCATGTTTGCTTGACCTTTTGAGTTAAAATAAGTGACATTAAAATAATGAAATTATCTTAACTAGACCACATCTTTACTAATATTTTCTGCCCTTTTTAGCTACATCTGGAAAAAATTTGGTTGGCTAGATTTCAGTGAATGAAAAGTCTTTCTTAACAGCTGGATTCTAGCATTTAAAAGTTGCAGCCATTATATCACTACAGTTGATATGTTAGTAACTGCAATTGTTAAGTGAATCTGGCTTTCCCATTGACTTTGTTTATCAGAAGGTTGCAAACGGTGATTACATGACATTTGGATACAACTATGTCATAAGTATAAACCATCTTAACATCTGGATTCTAGCATATAGTAGTTTCAACCTTTATATTATATCATGACAGGTACACTTAGGAAAAATCTTGGAAACCATTGACCTATTATACTGTCAGGGCAATAGCAGAAGCTGCTGGTTTGTGCCAGTTCAGAATTCATGAATATTTTTGTCCAGAATAATAAAAGAGCTTCTATTTCTCTGTCCTAATTAAAGTGTTTGATATTTTCTATGCAACATATCATAAATCTAGGTTATCATATCTGAGCTGCAAAAATCCAGCAATCTGCTAGGTATCTCAAAACAATATAGGAAACTGTTTGCTGCAACGAATTTTGAATCCAAGGTTGGGTATTTCACCAGAAGAAAAAATACTTTTAGCAGGCATGAATGTCATTTTGGCATAGGCATTGATTCACCTGTTACATTAGTCATGCTTCTTCAAACATTTCTGTTCCATTTCAAAGACCATGAGATTAGGCTAGAAGCCAGTATATTGTGAGTAGTAGTTCTGCCTTATGCTCAATGCCAGTTGGGTAAACTTTAACCTAACACTTTGTCTCAGTCCTAGGAAGGAGACAATGGCAAATCACTTCTAAAAAAAATCCTTGCCAAGAAAACCTCAGACTTGTCCTAGCAGTCTGACAATTGGATTGTACAGAAGAAAAAAAGAAAAGATTTTTAATCAATTCTATAATAAATTTCCATTTATAAATAACTTGAAAAATTCTATAATATTCATTACAATAAGCAATATAATTTACTTTGGTGAGTCCAATATCCAGTTGGATATATTAAATTGATACATGATATATAATAATTCCTCTATATAATAATTTATTTTGAAACCAGAGGTTGGGTACAACAAATGCTACCAGTAAGCAAAATATGTTTGGCACTCAATATCCTCTTCTAAAACCCATAAAGGAACTGGAGTAATTGATTTCTTACTTTGCTTATTTCATATGATGTACTAAGTAATTCCAATCTATCCTGCAGTGGTCTTTTTACACATATATTTTTAAAAAGTTGATTTACTAGTAGTTGTGTAGGAAGTATTTTCTTATGTTGACTTTCTAAATATTACTTTGAATTATCATGTCACACAATAATAGGCTTTTGTTTCAGTTTTGGAAAATATCCTCAACCAAACATTTTTTTTAAATGAACTGTATTATTCTGTTTTAATAGGTTTAATGGGTTAATGGGTTTAATGGGCAAACAGCCTAATACTTGACTTTCCAATTGCTACAATAAATAAAGATGATGAGATATATTAAGAATTCAAATTGGCATACTCTTGTGTATTCTAAGAATGATAAGCTTATCAAGCATGGAAACAATGTGAATGCAAAATATTCAATCTGACTGTTATCTTATGATCCAGTCTGGATGCAATTTGACTAAATACAGATGTTGTAAATGTTTATATAATGCATTTAAAGGGCTAATAGAACTGCTTTCCATTTGCTATAGACATATTCATATTATGTTTATAAGAGTCAAGGATACTATTTATTCATTACATTTACTTTTCATTACACATCCATTTCCTCTCATCCTATTGTTTTAAACCTTAACCAAAACTTATCAAAGACAATGCATCATTAGTATTATGAAAAAACATGTATAATCAATAAAACAATCCTAATAAAGAGGACAAAACATCCTATTACATTATAAATCTATGCAAGATATTGAAGAATAATTATAAGTAAAACCTGAAAGAATTTATTATTTTTTATAGTAAGTAAGAGCATCTTGTCAAACTGCCTGCATCCAACAAAATATATATATATGTATATATATAAATATATATATATATGTATATATATATGTAGGTCTCTAGTTGTTCGGGTTTTCTCCCGCGTAGAATTGGAGATGTCTTGGCGACGTTTCGACGAAGTCACATTCGTCATCTTCAGGCTGCTGCTGACTACTTCAGGTTTGGTGTTTCCAGGAGTAGTGTTTCTACTCCTGGAAACACCAAACCTGAAGTAGTCAGCAGCAGCCTGAAGATGACGAATGTGACTTCGTCGAAACGTCGCCAAGACATCTCCAATTCTACGCGGGAGGAAAACCAGAACAACTAGAGACCTACATACTAACACCCGCGAAAACCTCAGAAAATATATATATATATATATATATATATATATATATATATATATATATATATATATATATATATATATATATATATATTATTTGTGCTGATAAATAAATAAAGGGAGACTAGTATAGATCTATTTCAAGCTATTTAGCTCTCATCAGCTAGCCATACCCTTACTGGGATTTGAACCTGGGCTGTATGGCATACTAGGCACACTAGGCAGAGATCTTAGCCATCAGGCCACAGGCTCTTATCCGTTTATCAGCGAAGCCAGGGTGAAAGGTATCTAATAGATTTTTACAACCCCTGGTAAGCCCCAATTATGGGAGGAAGCTAACTGCTTCCATCATCTGTCCTTCGGCTCGTCACAAGAGTCCATCACGACAGAAACCCAATATTTTTACTGTTGCCTTTGTTATATTTGTGTTTTTTTTTATTTGTGCTGATAAATAAATAAAGGGAGACTAGTATAGATCTATTTCAAGCTATTTAGCTCTCATCAGCTAGCCATACCCTTACTGGGATTTGAACCTGGGCTGTATGGCATACTAGGCACACTAGGCAGAGATCTTAGCCATCAGGCCACAGGCTCTTATCCGTTTATCAGCGAAGCCAGGGTGAAAGGTATCTATTAGATTTTTACAACCCCTGGTAAGCCCCAATTATGGGAGGAAGCTAACTGCTTCCATCATCTGTCCTTCGGCTCGTCACAAGAGTCCATCACGACAGAAGCCCAATATTTTTACTGTTGCCTTTGTTATATTTGTGTTGTTTTTTTTATTTGTGCTGATAAATAAATAAAGGGAGACTAGTATAGATCTATTTCAAGCTATTTAGCTCTCATCAGCTAGCCATACCCTTACTGGGATTTGAACCTGGGCTGTATGGCATACTAGGCACACTAGGCAGAGATCTTAGCCATCAGGCCACAGGCTCTTATCCGTTTATCAGCGAAGCCAGGGTGAAAGGTATCTATTAGATTTTTACAACCCCTGGTAAGCCCCAATTATGGGAGGAAGCTAACTGCTTCCATCATCTGTCCTTCGGCTCATCACAAGAGTCCATCACGACAGAAACCCAATATTTTTACTGTTGCCTTTGTTATATTTGTGTTTTTTTTTTAATTTGTGCTGATAAATAAATAAAGGGAGACTAGTATAGATCTATTTCAAGCTATTTAGCTCTCATCAGCTAGCCATACCCTTACTGGGATTTGAACCTGGGCTGTATGGCATACTAGGCACACTAGGCAGAGATCTTAGCCATCAGGCCATCAGGCCATTTTTTTTATTAAAAAAAATCTAATAGATACCTTTCACCCTGGCTTTGCTGATAACGGATAAGAGTCTTTGGCCTAATGGCTAAGAAGTCTGCCTCGTATGTAATATAGCCCAGGTTCAAATCCCAGTAAGGGTATGGCTAGCTGATGAGAGCTAAATAGCTTGAAATAGATCTATACTAGTCTCCCTTTATTTATTTATTTATCAGCACAAATACAACAAAAATGTAACAAAAAGGCAACAGTAAAAATATTGGGTTTCTGCCTGGATGGTCTCTTGTGACGAGCCGAAGGACAGAGAATGGAAGTAGTGATCTTCCTCCCATATTTGGGCATACCGGGGGTTGTAAAAAAAAATCTAATAGATACCTTTCACCCTGGCTTTGCTGATAACGGATAAGAACCTGTGGCCTAATGGCTAAGAAGTCTGCCTAGTATTTAATATAGCCCAGGTTTAAATCCCAGTAAGGGTATGGCTAGCTGATGAGAGCTAAATAGCTTGAAATAGATCTATACTAGTCTCCCTTTATTTATTTATTTATCAGCACAAATACAACAAAAATGTAACAAAAAGGCAACAGTAAAAATATTGGGTTTCTGCCTGGATGGTCTCTTGTGACGAGCCGAAGGACAGAGAATGGAAGTAGTGATCTTCCGCCCATATTTGGGCATACGGGGGTTATAAAAAAAATCTGATATATATCTATATAAAATCTTATATATATATTTATACACACACACACACACACACACACACACACACACACACACACACATTTGTGTATTAGTTTTCCACCAGCTTCAATTTCCTGGTTGTAATACATTGAACAAATGTCATTTACACAGCAGAATTTGTACTTGTCATTTGAGGGCATAGCATCGTCCATTCACATCCATCCACAAGATGATTTTTAAAACTTCATTCAAGTTTTAACACAGTATTATATAATAATAAAGGACTACAGGTAACCCTCGACTTACAACCACCCTCTTAGTGTCCATTCAAAATTACAACAGCACTGAGAAAAGTGACTTGTGACCATTTTTCACATGACTGTTGCAGCATCCCAACTGTCATGTGAACACAATTTGAATACTTGTTAACTAGTGTGTGTGTGTGTGTGTGTATGTGTGTATATATGTATATGTATATGTATATGTATATGTATATGTATATGTATATGTATATGTATATGTATATGTATATGTATATGTATATGTATATGTATATGTATATGTATATGTATATGTATATGTATACGTATAGGTGCTGGTAATCGCAACAAAGTCTCAGATCCCCAGTCTTCTTTTTCATGAACAAAACCGGGGCATTCAAGGGCGAGGATGAAACCCCCAGGCAAGGTTCTTATCAAGACAGTCCCGCAACGTGGCCAACTCCGCCTCAGACATGGAGTACAGATGACCCGTAGGGAGCTTCGCATAAGGTACCAGGTTGATGGGACAGTCATAAGGCCAATGCGGTGGCAGTTGATCCTCTCCTGCTCGCTGAAGACATCTGCGAAGTCCGCTAAACCTGGCGACACATCCACCTTGGGCGAGCTGGGTACCTGGGCCGCACAGACCTGCTGGATGTGGTTGACGCATTGCAGGTATTGTATTGTATTTATTGTATTTATTTGTCTTGTATGCCGCCCACTCCCGAAGGACTCCGGGCGGCTCACAATAGACAAGGGAAGGGGGAAGACTAGACAAAGACAACACTTTAAAAACAAAACCGAAACATTCACAATTTCCGCTGGGCTGGATGTTTCACAGCCCCCCCGGCCTGCTGGAGCAGCCAGGACTTGGTGGCTTTGTAGAAAGCCGGGAGGGTCATAAGGCTCCGGATCTCGACAGGGAGATCATTCCAGAGGGCTGGAGCTGCAACAGAGAAGGCTCTCCCCCAGGGGGTCGCCAGCTGACATTGGCTGGCGGATGGAATCCGGAGGAGACCTAACCTGTGAGATCTGATCGATCTATGGGAGGTAATCGGCAGGAGGCGGTCTCTCAGGTACCCAGGTCCGATGCCATGTAGGGTTTTATAGGTAGCGACCAGCACCTTGAAGAGGATTCGGAGACTAATGGGTAGCCAGTGCAGCTCACGGAGGATAGGTGTGACGTGGGTGTACCTGGGTGCACCCACAATCGCTCGCGCGGCTGCGTTCTGGACTAACTGAAGTCTTCGAACACTCTTCAAGGGCAGCCCCATGTAGAGCGCATTACAATAATCCAGTCTTGAGGTCACAAGGGCGTGAGTGACTGTCTGAAGGGCCTCCCGATCCAGGTAGGGTCGCAATTGGTGCACTAGGCAAACCTGGGCAAAAGTCCCCCTGGTCACAGCTGACAAATGGTGTTCTAAAGTCAGCTGGGGATCCAGGAGGACTCCCAAATTGCGAACCCTCTCTGAGGGGCGTATAATTTCACCCCCCCCCCCAGCCTGAGAGATGGAATAGTTGGCCAATCTTTGGGAAGGAACATCAGAAGCCACTCGGTCTTGTCTGGATTGAGTGCCAATTTGTTTGCTCCCATCCTGACCCTAACAGCCTGCAGGCACTGGCACATCACTTCTACTGCTTCGCTGAGTTGGCACGGGGCAGACAGATACAACTGCATATCATCTGCATATTGGTGGTACTTAACCCCGTGCCAGCGTATGATCTCACCCAGCGGCTTCATGTAGATGTTAAATAGGAGGGGGGACAGGACCGAACCCTGCAACACCCCGTAGTTGAGGGGCCTTGTGGTCGATCTCTTCCCTCCGACCAACACCGACTGCGACCTGTCCGAGAGGTAGGAGGAGAACCACCAAAGGACGGTGCCTTCCGCTCCCACCTCTCGTAAGGGATGGGAATGTGACCAGATTTTGCGACCAGTAGATCTGAGGGTCGTGTATCCACAGCCAAGCCAATCCCAAGACCACGGGGAAATGCAGGCCTGAAGCCATGTAAAATTGGATGGCCTCCTCGTGCTCCCCGAGGATCAAACGCAAAGGTTGGATGGCGGCCTTGATAGGCCCAGACAGAAGCAACCAGCCATCAATAGTCTCGACCTGCATCGGTGAGTCCACCAGACACAAAGGGATGCCATACGCTGTAGTAAACGTCGCATCCATAAAGTTTGTGGTAGCCCCAGAATCGACTGAGGCATGGGCCGGAATTCCCTACAGACCACCCGACAAAAGGATGTGTGCTGCTAAAACCATGTGCCATCGTGGCCCAACCACCTCTGTTTTGGACTGTGCCCGACCTACAATTCCCTTCGGATTGGGACCCACCCAAGTCCTGACACGTGGTTCTGGAGCTGAGGGGTTGGTCTCAGACCTCGCAGCCCCCCTACTCTTCTTAGGGCAAGCTGTGGCTAAGTGTCCAAGAGCCCCACAAGAAAAACACAACTCCCCTGCACGCCGTCTGTCCATCACCATGTGTGCCACTCGGGGTGTGGCGGCACCCAACTCCATGGGCTTCCCCCTGGCAACTGCAGTCTCCTGAGGAACCGGCACACTAGTGGTCTCCTGGGATGCACGGTGAGGCCTCCGCCTCTGCAGCTGGGCATCTATCCGGAGGCACAAGTGGACCAACGCGTCAAACATCGGTGGCCTGTCCACTCTCACCAGCTCATCCTGCAAGTCATCGGACAGCCTGTCCTGAAAAGTGTCCATGAGGGCTGGCTCATTCCAAGTGGAGTCCTGACTCAGCAGCCGGAATTCGCTGACATAATCCTGCAAGGAGCCATTGCTCTGCTGCAGTGCCCTGAGTAGTCTGGTAGCTGTTTCTTCCTTAATGGGATCCTCAAACATCAGCCGGAGATGATTATGAAAGCCCAGGAAATAATCCAGCAGAGGGCTAGGCTGAGATAGCAATGTCATAGCCCAACGGGCAGATGTGCTTGAGAGCAAGCCGATGATAAATCCCACCTTCATCTGGTCAGTGGGAAAATGCTCTTCTCTCAAGCTGATAAACAGCTGGCATTGTCCCAGGAACATTGCAAACATAGCTTGATTGCTATCAAACCTGTCTGGTGTAGCCACTGGGCACTTCCTCCGTGGCTGGAGGGGGGTTAGCAAGTCCCAGAAGCTGAGAGACTTGATCAGTCAGCAAAGCAAGCTGTTGAGCCAACTGGGCATTCTCAGCACGGAGTTGCTCCATTGTAGCTGAATGGAGGTTTGTCTTGGGCAGAAGTCAATCTGTTCTGACCCCCCTCCTCCGTCCAGGAACGAAAGCTGAGACAAATGTAAATGAGAATGTTTTTAATAAGTCCAGACTCCAGGTGGCTGAAAGCCAAGTACACAAAGAGATAAGCACTTTGGCAGCAAGTCCTACAAACCTTGGCAGCAATGCAAACAAACTCTGGCAGCAATCCAGCCTGCCAAGTTTGTTTCTCATTAGTCCCTAATGTTGACTTCTAAAGAAGGGCATGGCACAAGCAGTCTCTTTTATAATCTGGAGAGCAGCTTAATGAGCATCAGCTGAGTGTAATTACCTCCTATAATTACGTAGTTGATCTTGACGCCGGGTAGCCCTTCGACAGCGTGCATCCCGGAACAACTCACAGGTGATTTCTGCATCACTCTCTCTTGTCTCCTCCCCACTGATCCAAGGCTCAGGCGCCACCTGGTGGCCAACCAGTCTCTTTGCACCCTGTTCGGAGTCGGAACCCTGTCCAGGGTCCTCCACATCCTCCAGGGCCGACTCATAAGGCCCCTCGCTGTCGGAGTTTGGTGGCAGCTCCAACAGCTCCTGCCGGGCCACAACAATTATTTATTTATCAGCACAAATGCAACACAAATGTAACAAAGACAACAGTAAAAATAATGGCTTTCTGTCTGGATGGTCTCTTGTGATCAGCCGATAGACAGAGAAAGGAAGCAGTATGCTTCCTCCCATATTTGGGCATACCAGGGGTTGTGACACAATATATACCTATTTCCCTGGCTTAGCTGATAAAGGAGGAGAGCCTGTGGCTTAATGGCTAATACAACTGCCTAATATGTAATACAGCACATGTTCAAATCCCAGTAAGGGTATGGCTAGCTGATGAGAGCTAAATAGCTTGAAATAGATCTATACTAGTCTCCCTTTATTTATTTATCAGCACAAATGCAACATATATATATGAAAAGAAGTAGAATTCTACAACGTTACTAACATTAAATGGACTATATTCTTCATTTTCTGCTCCTTTTCCTAAAGAATCAGATTTATTTATTATTATTTAATAAATATATTTGTTTAATTAAATTTAAAAATTCTACTGGGATTTAGGCAGGAAAAAGGACTCTATGTGCTGAAAAAATGTAACTAAATGCTAATTATGCTTAGGTTTATGATTTATGGTGGTTTACCTGGCCTGTTTAAAATGGGTGTAACCTAAATAATTATGAGGCAACAAATAATTGGATAAACACTTCAAGATACAAAATTCAAAATTAGTTGAAATATTTGAGAGAATATTTAATGATATATAGCACAGACAGAGACATACAGAGACTTCACATGCATACAACCTCAGAGTAAACAAAATAAAAGGACAAAATAGATCAAAGTCAGCTAGCAACAATTACATTAAGAAATCTGTAGATATTAAAAAATTTATTCATATCTACATCTACATTAGTAAAATGTTTCTTACACTGTACATAATTACAGCCTATGAAACATACATATTCCTTAGCCAAGGGAATCGCAAAGAGATAGCAAAGATCAATTTTGTATTCCAATATAGAAAAATGATAATACATAATGATGCTGAAACATGATAGTAAGATAATGCTCAATATACAGTTTTGCACAAACCAAACATTGGAACATTCGTGTTCTGAAGTACAAGTATTATTGAATATCTTTCATGACAATGAGAAATCCTAAATAGCAATTTTCAATATAAAGAATAATAAAAATTTACATCATTAAAAAACAAGGCACTCATGGCACCAATATGTTAAAAGTAATGTTACATTCTGCATTAATTCTGAAAAATATAAAATCTTTCATACCACAAAAAATTGACAATTATAGTCAATTTGCTGTAATTGTTTCCAGTTTGGATCATTCTTTTACTTTTCTTCTGTTCACTGTCCATAAATGGACTTCCAGAGCCTGAGAAAAATGCTTAAACATTGCTAAGCTAAACAATTGCATTACACTGGAGACACTTCAGTATAAATTATCTTCAGCTTTATATATCATGAGTTTTGAATATAAACTTGTCTCCTATTTTTTGAAAAATTGTAAGCAATACTTGAAATGTAGCAAACTGTTAGAGTAATCCTCAGTTCTGCCAATGAACAGGTACTCCTTAGGAAATATAGAAACAGAATTGTTACATGCCTTTGAATGCAGTGACATGCGGTGAGGGTTATCATTGGTAAGAGCGCAGCAGAGGCGAGAAGCAACGTCCCCGCCGCTGTGTCCGACAGGCGTCTCGCTTTATGATGGACATAAATGCGAGATGCCTATCGGACACAGCGGCGAGGGTGTTGCTTCACTGCCGCGCTCTGCTGCCTCGCCCCCCACCTCCTCCGTCCCCACTGACATTTGCGGGAACAGGTCAGGCGAGGGTGGGTGGGCTGGCTGGCTGGGAGGAGAAGAGCAGTGAGTTCTTGTGCTGGCCGGCTGGCCAGGCAGGGAGTAGGTTGGGTGGGGGTGGGTGGGCTGGTTGGCTGGGAGGAGAAGAGCGGTGAGTCCCTCCCCAGCCAGCCACAAGGACTCACCGCTCTTCTCCTCCTCCTCCTCCTCCCCACTCGGTGCTGGGCTGGCTGCAGGCCGGGAGAAGCCGCCCAGTAGAAAATGCTGGGCAGAGAAGAAATTGCTGCTGAAGAAATGGCGGCTGGTGGCCAAAGAAAAACCTCTCCAGAATCACCCTCGATTGTGCAGTCGCTCAAGTGCAAGACATGTTTCGCTGCTCCCAGATCAGGAGGTGGGAGAATCAGTGCCTCCTTTGCATATTAAATTTTTTGCTTTTTAACTCTTTCTTAACTTTTAAAAGGCGAAAAATTCCTTATGCAAAGGAGGCACCAAGTTCTCTGGCCTCCTCCTAGTTAACACTGAGAGCAGACACCAAGCCACTGTGACTTGAAATCTGGTAGCAACTATCCTGGCTTTAATTATTTTTTTAAAAATTCTTTAAAACTCTTTCCTTTCCCTCAGGAGACTGGTGAGGCCCCGCCTCCCTTGCCTCTAGTGACTGCACGTCCCTGCACCAAAATATATAATATTGAACACTACCACTCTTCAGTGTTTTCCCTGACAATTACCTCAAGTTTTATTTGCACCAATCTACCATGATAAAGCTGTAAATATGTAGGGGTTCTTCCTGGAAAAAAAACTGCTGGAGAGCATTTGAAACCTTTGCATTATGTCTCATTCCTGGACAAGGAAGCCCTGATCAATGTTACCCATCTTCCCAGAGGTGGGTTCCTGCTGGTTCTAATTGGTTCGGTAGAAGAGGTTCGTCAAATCTACTATACCGGTTAGAAGACCGGAAGAACTTTTAAGTGTGCAGGTTTATGTGTCTCAAAGTGGCTGCTTTTCTATGGGCAGGCCAGGTTGGTGCAGCTTTGCCAGATTTTGTGTGTTTCTGTGTGATACCTGGTTGTTTAGGTAATTGTGAAGTGGTTGCTGGTTCTCTGAGCTTCCTGGCACTGTCCTTTATAATTTCCTCTAGTGATTGCACGTCCCTGTTTGAATGGATATCATGTTCAAAAGCAATTTACATAGCTATCTGAAAATACAAAGGTAAGCAATTAAACTGGAACATTAATCATTGGGCAATGATTAAAAGGGGCAAGCAAAAAGGATTTTCAAAAATACTAGTCAAACATCTTGATTTTGTGTTTTCTGATACAAATTTCCCAACTTTTGCATATATATTGTGTTTAAAACAAAATTGTATCAGTCTGTATTAGAGTATATCTACAACATGCTTTATTTTTCCATTTTCTACATGGAGACATTCAAGTCTCATGACAATAGTGAAAAGCTAATCATTGTGAATAAATAACCAAAAAATGGCTTGCAAGCAAAAAAAAGAAAATAACAGTAATTCAACAGGAATTATTTTCTAAAGGAAAGACTATTTGATTTCATCTTCTGTCATAAGCTCTACAAAATAAAAATTGAATACAGAAAATCAGCCAGCTTGGGTTAGTGGTTAAAGTGATGAATTAGAAGCAGATATATCATGATTCCCACTCCTGACTAGTTATTGTCTTTCTTGGCTACAGCAAGTTATGGCTTGCAAGCCACCACTAAAATTGTTTCTACAGAAATCTATAGAAAGTTCTATGTTCTAAGGATAATAATACCATCCCTGTACCTCATCTTTTCCTTCTTCCTCTCTCCTCTTTCTCCTCTGTCTCACCTATAACCCTCTCCAAACAACACTTATGAGAATGCAAATAGTACAAGATCTATAACATTTAAACCATTTTTAATTATCAGCTTTGGATAAACAAGATGTATTATAAGTGGTATTAAATTTATACTGAATGCACATAATGAGTTTTTATCAGGGGTGAAATTCAGCAGGTTCTGGAGAACCAGTAGCAGAAATTTGGAGTAGTTCAGAGAACCGGCAAGTACCACTTTTGGCTGGCCTCAGAGACAGGTGGAAATGGAAATTTTGCAATATCCTTTCCCCAGGAATGGGGAGGAAATGGAGATTTTGCAGTATCCTTCCCCTATCACACCCATCAATTCATGCCCATAGAACCAGTAGTAAAAAAAAATGAATTTCACCACTGGTTTTTATTAGAAATATCCACAATCTTTACCTTGATATCAAAAATTTATAGGTTTCGTGAATAGTCTTAACATCAGTAATATTGCATTGAAATAAAATTGCATAGTAACAAATAACAAACATTTCAGTAGCAAATGATCAAATACAGCCTGGGAGGATGGAACTCTCCAGCAACAGATACAAACTTGGAAATATAAACTATATAGAAAAAATTTCAACTGTATAGCTATAAATAGAAAGTTGCAGGAAAATAATGGGAAAATATCACACCTTTTTCATTCAAGCTTACACTTTTGTGTTACATTTCTCTGTGAAAATGTATATAAATGTGAGGGGAGGGGTAATATATAGGTAATTTACTATTATAACAAGTTTGTCTGCTAGTGTTGCGAAGTTGCCGCTAGAAACAGGGTATTCATAATATGTTGGATCAATGCTCATTGAAGAAAATAAGAACGTTCTGAGTTGTTTCCAAAAGAAAGAATAAAGTCCTGAATGAAGACAGATAGTTAATATTAAGGAGATGAAAGCAGTCTGTTCCAGCTTGCCATTAGCACTAAATGTATGAGAATAGAGCCTCTAATCCACTGTGCGTGCACATGCATATGGATTACTCTGCTTCTAACGATGAATAAGAATGTTTGTCCATCTTGTTTCAAAGAGATCAGTTGTTTTTGGCTCTGAAAACAGGATGTCTGTTATTTCATCTCTCTTCTCAAAGGTATACCTGAATGATGTTGTCTGGAAAGGAAAAATGAAGGATTGGCACTGAACTATTTGGTAGAACATATGAAAAAGTCAGGAGACACTTGATGGTGATAGTGTCTATGTTTGCTAATTAAATTATCATTGAATTATTCCTTATTCAGAATGGATAGAGATACAAATAAAAACAAGGCATTTAAAATATACATTAATATAGGTTATTAAACATTTTTTTCTATGTTAGCCTTGACTGGAAATGCTACAAACTTAAGATAGATTTACATCTAGTTTTTAAAAAGGGAGATACAGTAGAACTATATGGAAATATGTGTGAACTGTATGTTTGAGTGTTTGTGTGTGTGTGTGTATAATACATACGTATGTATTTAGTGTCACAACCCCTGGTATGCCCAAATATGGGAGGAGGCATACTGTTTCATTTCTCTGTCTATCAGCTCATCACAAGAGATCATCCAGACAGAAAGCCAATATTTTTACTGTTGCCTTTGTTACATTTGTGTTGTATTTGTGCTGATAAATAAATAAAGGGAGACTAGTATAGATCTATTTTAAGCTATTTAGCTCTCATCAGATAGCCATACCCTTTCCCTTTATTTATTTATTATTTATCAGCACAAATACAACACACACACACACACACACACAGATCTGTATATGTAGATTCTACTTTTGAATTTTTTTTAAAGAAATAGGGGGAAAAAGTATGAGGTATTTTCTGCATGAAGATCTCTAAAAATTGTGAAATGCAACAGTTTGTTATTTACCCAAGATTATTACAGATAAGATGTATTTATGAGATTTGTTTATCAATAAAATAAAATATGTATAGCTCAGAGTTGTGCCATTTTCTTGCAGATACTCCATTACAAACTAGGAAACATGATCAGTGCACAGATTCATAACATCTCACTTCTATAGACAGTTGACATTTTGCTTAGGTGGTAATTACTTTTCTGGGGTTAAATGCAGATTAATTTATATTCTGAACTCCATCTCTATTTTGATCATATCCATTCCACAACGTAATTTAATTTTGATTACTGATTTTAACTTACAGCAAGGCATTTTCCAATGGAAAAAGAACCAGCAAGAGAAATTTAATAGTGAATGCAATTACGCAGAGAATTACTGGTCTCATGTTCACTGAATGTGCTCAAGTGGAGACTAGATAGCCATCTGTCAAACAACCTTTAATTTATTTTAATCCTATAATGAGCAGGGGTTTGAATTTGATGTCCTAAATGTCCTTTCTAACTCCGTGATTCCATGATAATACAGTTTTGGAAAGTATTACAGAAAGGACTGGAAAGCTTAATGTGTAAATCCTATACAATATAAAGTTTTATGTTTTTCCAGAAATATTTATATCCTAGGTCCACCACAGCCCAGTATTAATTCTAAATCGCAAGCTAAAACTACCAAGCTGCACAATGAAAGAATAATCTTGTATATTATCATAGAAAGGTCTTTTGTCAGTTAAAATCCAATGTTAAAATATTTTATCAAAATGTGAATGATGAATGGCTACAAAGAAATAATTATCAACATTATAAACATGTGTTATGCCTATAATTTTCTGACCTTAATGGTTTTAAATGATTTACCAATTGTTAAAAAGCAATGAATACAGACCTGCAACTCCATTGCTGTAATAATCAGATAGCTTTATGATAGAACATCAGCTAACGAAGGCATAGGTGGAAGCAGATGGCTATTTAGCATTTATGCGTATCTTGCCATATGTTTGAAAAGCTAAAAGAAATATCATTTAAAAAAACATATTTACAATCATACTGAATTTTCTGAAGCTGTTTATGAACAGATCTGTAAATGTACAACTGATGTAGGAACATAGATTCATAGAAAACTAATAAAGTATGTAACTAAATATGATTGACACCAAAAAACAAACTTGAAATATTAATACACACCAGAACTGCACGAATCATTCTAAAAGATGGTTCAGAAGGCATGAATGTAGCACCTTTTTTTTAAAGCCTTAAAGCAGCCAAATCTTTTTTTAGGTTTATATGGCAGATTGGAAGCTTTCCCAGCTACCTCTCCATGCTTATAAATGCATATTTTTTTTCTTTCTTAGAATGAAAAATAATTGTGGATGCACAACCATGTATAGACAGGCACAGAAGCTTTGAAAAATGCAGAAGCCTGGACAACAAAAATGTGATTGATTTAGGAATTTAAAAAAGAAACAATTTGTATGTTGCTCCTTGTGTCTGATTTATTTTTCAAGGACTGAAGCATAACATGAGGTTTCACCAAGTTCAACTTTAGGAAAATATATTTTCAAATAAAAAATAGACTAACCAGATTTTTTTAAAGTAAAATTAACCTCAGAGCTTAAACAATTTTCACTATACTTTGGAATGTTCAGTTCATTAAGAGAAATCTGTAACTTTTCCAAAACCTGAATTTTCCAAACCTGATATGCCTCCCTCTGCAAATTAATTGCTCTCTCTTTCCCAAATTATTGAATAAAGATGTAAAAATATGTATATCTTTCAAAAATAATTTACTTTCCATGAAATTTTACCCTGTTAGACATGTTTAGAGACCTGAGAACTTTAAGGACAGCAATAACTATGGAACAGATAGAGCTGATGCCAGCCAGTGCGGATATTATAAAAGATTTTCAGAAGACGAAATTACATAGATCCTCTCAGGATTTTGCATGCAACAGGAAGCCTGAATAAAAGAGACCTCCTGCAGCCTCACAAACCTTGACTTATGGGTTGGGTGTGGATAAATGGAATTCTTAGCATGTGTATCATCTGGTGCAGATGGGAACAGAATTTTGGTTGTTTGCCAAAATTCTTTGGTTATAGTTCCAATTTTTAGTGAATGTACTAATTCATTTCATTCTTTTCTACCACAATATTCACTGATCTTTAGTTGACTGTCATGTTTAGCTGACTTGTTAAGATGTACTATATCTACCTTCCAGGTTCTGATTCCTTGGAATGCCTGTAGAAAACAATAAAGAATAACTGTAAACCATCTGAAATGGATGCACACAGATGGTTTCAATTGAAGGACATTATTTGTACATGATTTACAATGACTGGATTTAAGTCCACTGCTTAACCTTCCTACAGTTTATGGGCATAAGACAAGTCAGGATACGCTTTAAGCTGGTCACCCTAATTCCAAATAGGGGAAAATGGGGGACGGGGGGAATTAAACTGTCATCTTGTATTTTTTCTTTCAAAACATAGCATGTTGAGAAAATGATAGAGACAAATTAGTTCACTAGATTTGCATTATTGCTTTTTCTAATTAAATCCACAATTCAAAATCCTTGTTCAAATCATGGATGATAAATGTTAACAAATTCCATTAGATAAGAAATGGGAAAGAATAAAGAAAAATACAATTTTCATTTTTTATTGATATTCGCAAGATAAAATTGGAAGTTTGTAAAATTATGAATGCCTCTTTGTGTTGGCTATTAAACATGTAAAATCATCTACTTAAAAAGTGTTTTTTTCTATACTATAAAAAATCTACACTATGCGCAAATGAAAGCCAAATCTAAACTGTTGCCATCCTGATGAAAATATTCATGGATTTTTAATTTAGATCTGCACCTTGTTACTTGTGTACAATTTAATTTTAGAGTAATGATAAAGTTCCATTCCTAGGCAAAGATTAATTGTCTTGGAGTTAAAATAGCCCAAACCATTCAATAACTCATGGCCCAGATTCCTGGATATGCAGGGCTGCTAATCAAGAAAGTTGTTGAATGCATAGTTGTATAACTTTTTTTGTATTAACATTTTCAGTAACGTTTTTAGGACTTATTATTGATTACACTTTACATTACATTACAAGACTGTACTTTGTATTCACATTTAAACAGCACCTCTTCTGCAGTAATGGAGAGGCCCACTTGTCATATATCCCCTGTACATACATTTATATTTTATATATAATGTTCTAAATAATGTTTCAGCTAATTTATAATTCTTTTTTTCCAAGGGAATATTTATTTATCTTTTGGATAAAACTGTGGATTAAAATATACAACAAACTGGTTGCCTGGTTTTTGGAATTAATTACAAACTATAGTGATTTTTTTCTGATATGAATTCATGTATACAGTGGAATAGGTTTCATCCCGGTCAGTGGACCAAACAACATCCTCAGGAAACTAATGAACTCTACCTGAGGTGCCAAACCAAGGGTTCTTAAGACAACAGCTCTGGCTTGTTGCTACTTGACAGGCAAATGCACCCGTCCAGTCTGGTATAAATCAGCACACACTGGGAAAGTAGGCGTTGCACTGAATGCAGCTAGCAGAATTATTACCAAATGCCTTAAAGCTACCCCTCTAGATAAACTCTACCATCTAGATGGCATCACCTGTTGTTAGCAGAGAAGAAACAGCATACAGAGAGAGGCTTAACTCATCTATATCTAGACAAGCCCCTTTCTATGGCCTACAAGCAGCTCATGACAGATTAAAATCCAGGAAAAGCTTCCTTAGATCGACAGAAGACTTCAAAGAATTTGAAAGCAGAGTGGACCTATGGAAAGCAACAAAAAGCCAACACTGGATAGAACCAATGGAGGAGCTGGCACCTGAGTCTGAAAAACTGGGAGGTATGGAAATCATTTAATGGGCTGCGCAAGGGTACAACAAAATCTATAGAGATCTTGGAAATACCTTGATTCTCGATGCCTTCTGCCCTTTGCGATTCTAGTGACTGTATATGTAGACTTGTCCTTTTTGTACACATGAGGACCTCATGGCAGCATGACAGAATGCAATTAATGTTGCTAGTTTCTGGGCAAGATTTGTTTAACTTGTACATATTTTAATCTTGCATTTTATATTTTATATTTTATGTTGTATAATATGCCTTATTTTAATTGTGCTGCTTCTAACATTCATAAAGAAATAACATATCAATACACACACATACATACACACACATACCATACTCTATTGCATATAAAAACCCTTTCGTGGCTCTCTGTTTTGTGGTAAAATAAAATATGTTGTAGTATTCCAGAGTATTATCCTTTTTACAGAATTCATATAAAATACTAATGACTTTTCCACCTAAGTCTCAGATAGAAAATACCTCTGAGTTACAATTTCTAATTAGGGTCATTTTTACAATTCATAAATCGGAAAGAACACTTTTTAAAATAGCACATTTTAAACCGATTAACTTTATTATAAGACACAAGCTTCATTCGATAATATAACTTGTTACAAGTACCTTATCAATTAACACTTGTTTGTTAAAACTGAATTGTTTTCTGAAATAGTCTGAATCCTATTGATGTTCATCTTCCTTGCAGTCAATTATGGAAGTAAAGTTTTGCAAACTTTCTGCCGTGAGATCTGTAATGGAATGTCCTAAAAGGTTACAATGTTCTGCTGGTACTTTGTACTTGATTTGAGCCCTGATAGCATATTTGTGATTATTAAATGTTTTGTAGAAAGCCTGGCTTATTGTTCTATGCAAAATCCCAGAGGGCCATCACAGGCAGATAATACTGTATCAGAGGAATAGCACATCAGAATACCGTTGATATTTAAGGGCAAAATGAATACCTGGGGCTATTTGTGTGGTTGGACTCCCATATTAGTATCATTGTCTTGCTATTTTTTTATTGCTCTGTGATTATCTATTTCAGCTTGGGTGATGGTCTGTATGCAAGTAGAGACCGGTCTGAGGAACGGAAGAATCATGGATTGCAGTTTTGTTTGGAAGTCGGTGGTGTCTTTAATGTAACTGGTAATGCTGGTGGCATAAGATCTAAGTTCAGAATGCATGAAATCAGATAGTCCAACTGTTATGGTTCAAGTGCAATGGATTGCCTAGTTGGATATTTTAGGAGATGGAACCTTGGTGCTACAGTGGTTAGAATGCAGTATTGCAGGCTAAGTCTGCCCATTGCCATCCATCCTTCCAAGATTGGTAAAATGAGGACCCAGATTGTTGGGGCAATATGCTGACTCTGTAAATGCTTAGAGAGTGATAAAGCACTGTGAAGCGGTATATAAGTGCTATTAGATACTTAGAGTGATGTATAAGTGCTCTAAGTGCTCTTGCCTCTAAATAGATTAAAAAAATGTCTGGGTAGTGTTCCATGTTTTTGATGTAGTATTTTATATTCTTAAAATGTTGTTTGATCAATTGTATAGTTCTTTTGATATGTTTGATATATCTTTATCATAAGATATAAAATTGATAGATTGTAATTTGGTAAAATGCTTTTGCCTGCTTAACATAACCAGCCCTATTCACAATGACAATTGGACCTTCTTGTTTGGCAATTTGATACCATTGCTGTTCTTTGTTAGCTCTATTAAGATTGATTTATGAAGGAGGTTTTTTAATTGATAGTTGCAGCTTGAGCTTGTTGATGTGCAACAAATTAATATGCCAACTATAAATTATTGTAAATAATCTGAACAATAAAGAATTCCACATTTTTTTTTACAATTTTTCATAGCTAACCTCTGATCCAGTTCACATTATTTTGGATATATTGCTTTATAATGTGTAACATGATAGTCAACCATATTATGATATAATATTAACACATTTATGTAAAGAATATTTATGATTTAAAGTAATACCATAATAAAGGTAAAAGTAATGTAACAACTTCTTTTCAATTCCACCCATATAGGTACCTATTTTTTTTAAAAAAAATAAAAGTTCTAATAGCATATTATATAAAATAGAAGGGAAAGTCCATCATTGAGGCATTCTCACATGCATCCCTTTGTACATCACAACCTGTGAAAAATATACCATTTGTAATTCCCAATTTGAAGGGTAAGTATATAAAATTGTAATCAATTTAATAATAATGGAAAGTTGTTTGGCTTTGTATGTGGACTACAATATGAAAGCTGGCAAAAAGGTAAGTTAGAAAAATGTTATAACTAAATGCATAATGGAAAACAAACTATAGCATAAGATAAAAGCAGGTTAAAAAAAGAGACCATCCCATACCAATACTTTATTACTGGCTGTGAGATGCAAAGACACAGAAAAATCATGATGCCAAAGAGTATCAATCTAATTTTAGCCTTCAATATCTTTTTTCAGAGGTTCCAAAAAATTGCTTATCTCTTTTTATTAGAAATTTTCTGATGTATACCAAGTTTCCAAAATTTACTTAAAACTTTTGTAGTTTTTTATCCCCTTCTTCCATCCAAACAAAAAAAGGATTGCTGCTCAGAATTTGAAATTAAGGAGAATTTGTGAATGTAATTTGCTAGTATAAATTATATGAATCAATAAACCTATATCAATACATTTATTTTGTTTTAAGCTATTCTTCTCATGCACCATACATTCTTCAAACATTTGGTTATGTGTCTATGTCTACTGAACCTTTCAAAGAATCTAGATTTTAAAAACTGACCCAATATCATATTTATGTACTGCTCTAACACTTGATTAGCAAGTAACTGTCACATGAAGTCAAATAAGATTAAAGAACAAGATTAGTTCTATTATCATGCAATTTTAGAATACTACTGAGATTGTATTTTTGAAATTCTATAACCAAAGATATATAACAAAATTGTTGTCATTTTCTGCAGTATCTGAGTGTGTGGAATCAACAGATCATGGCTACATCTGCTGTCTTTGTATGTTTTAAATTAATTTGTTTAGCCAGCTATAAGAACTTAGGCTTCTTTAGAAAAAGTCATCCAGTTGTTTTCCTATTTTCAAGAGTCATTACATTTCTGTATGTATGTATGAATGGTGATGAGAAGCTTACATATACACAGGTTTAAGTATAAAGTCAATATTTGAGTTATGTCTCTTAGGCATTTCCAACATATGTCAGATTGCTAGGATATTGTACAACTGGAACACTAATGGCATAGACTCCATGTGCCTTTCAATCCTTAGAAATACAAACTTTTCAAAATTAAGAGAATGAAGGAAGATTAGTTGAATATTTTCAGAAAACTGTCTAAGATTTCTTTATCTTGTTGCAGTTCAGAATGCTTGTATTTTAAGATTGTATTATATAATGGAGTACAAAGTAATCGACGTGATATAATCTCTATGGAGTGGTTACGGAAAAAATGGTTGTTTGCATATTAATATTAATAATCTTATTCTGTTTTCCATTAGATAATTAAATTCCTTATAATATTGGTAGTATATTATTAAAGGGCAGATATTGTTTTCATGTGAATCAAAGTGTACAACAAAAAACAGAAGTACTGGGGGTTTTGGGATGATGATTTTGTAATTTAATTCATTCATATCTTCCATAACATCTTTCTTTGCAATACTTTTAATCTGTACTTTTGGCAGTTTCTACTGTCCTCCTAAATTTATTTTACTTCTTTCCTTTTCTTGTGTTAATTTTTATCTAGATACACATTTGGTAAAATAAAATATTCATCTATCCTATATTAGCAAAAGGTAAAAAAAATATTCCCCCTTTCGAGTCATATCCAATTCTAGGAGATAGTGCTCATATCTGTTTCTTAGTCGAGAGAACTGTCAGCCTGACTATATGCCAAGCGACATGGAACCTTGTAACGTTCTCACTGAAGTGGTACCTGTTTGTCTACACTTATTTGCATGTTTTTGAACTGTTGAATGGGTAGAAGCAGCAGGAGCTCATACCATTGCATATGTTTTTTTAGGGGACAAGATTGACATCTTTAATTGAGCAATTGCATCTTTTACCTTATATTAATAACTTTCTATTTCAACCAAATCAGCCATGCTTCCTTTGTTATTATAATTCCTTTCTTTGTCATTGATATATCCAAAGTAGCCACTGCCTAATTAAGACAATGGCCTTGATCAGACTTGTGGTTAGATTAGTGTAATAATACTTTCTCAAACATATGAAGTAACTGATTTTGGAAAGTAGATGGATTCTCATCAGTCTTTGATTTTTTTTCTGGAGCAAGAGAAATAGTAGCTTATCTTTGTTCCCAAGATTGTCAGGATCAGGCTAGCAAATGAGGTTGAAACCCCATTCTTTTCTCCATCTTGAAAGGAAAAAAGAAAGAAAAGAACAAGAAATCCAATAAGTGATACATCCAGTCAAAAGACTTTCTCTCTTGTGGGACCAATTTTCTCTCTTCAAAGCTTTCCCCATGAACTACTGTTAGCTCTAAAGTGGTTTATATTGGAAATGTCTAAGGACTAGATTTTTAAGAAGTTTCTAGAATATAGGAAGCCTGGCATATCTTTTTTCTCCCTTTCATTTCTTTTGAGAAATTTGCTTCAGCTTAAAATGCAAATTAAGCCATTGACAGTGGACTCAATGGAGGGGGGGGGATCACTCTTTAGAGACATTAATGACAGTTTTCCAGAATGAGCCAAGTCCAAGCCCTTTTTTTAGTTCTGCTTAGGAAACTACTGTGGGAGGATCGGTCTTTCTCCATTCTGAATAAAATCTTCCAGTGGCTTATTTTATTAGACGAGAAAGCTGAATGACAGCTCACTGTCAGCCTTTCTGAGTCTCTGCAATAAAAACTTTTATAGGCCTCCATCCATTATGTTGATTGTCAGTCAAGGAAATCAGAGTACTTCTTTACTTCATAAGGATTGTCTTCTATGTGGCTCAGCTTTCTTCCTTTGGGTTTTTCTTGTTCACTCTCATCTAAGGAAAAGAATGAGAACATCAGAACAGATAACGTATTTTTTATTTTGTCTTCAGTGCAACTGGATTACAGTGTTAGCTTGTCTTAATGAAGTTTATTACATTCTTTAAAAATGTTTAAATATATACCAAAACCCACACTTTTTATTAGTAAAAAGATTGATGAGTTTCATATAGTTAACTATAATTGTATTCATAGTTGTAAAAATTCCCTTATTTGTTTTTCTTTTTCATTTTTAATTAAATCATCTGAGACAGAACTGCTGCCTGATATGTGACAATACAATTTTTATTGATTCACTAAGAAACAACTGATAAATATATCAATAAAACAAAAAATACTGTTGGGGTGGATGCACTTTTCTGTTTCACTTTCAATGTTCCATATTTTCAATTCCTGCTTTGAATCTTTTTTAAATTTGTAAATTCAACAAGTCACATCTGCACAATAATTTATCTGCATATTCATTTTATGAAGCTGTGTTTGCATTTTTCAGGCAGTATTAATGATTTCGGATAATATTCAGGTAATATTCTCTGCTCTGTTTTTTCTCTAATATACTTAGCTACTTGTAACTGCTAATTTCTGAACTTTGAAAACTGTGATTTCAGTTGTAAATATATGTGATTCATTTATCATTTTGTGACATTCAAACAGACAGAAGTATGAGCTGATCTGGTTTTTTTTCCCCCTATCCATTTTTATGGAGTATTGTGTTAAAGAAATAGCTGTGTATCAGGGGTGGGCTCTGGATACTGCTACTGCTGGTTTGCTCAGGGATGTGCTGGGCACGTGCACTTGACACACACAACGCATGCATGCACAGTACTAAAAATGCTTCTGCACATGCGCCCAAGCCAAAAACAAGATGGCAGTGCTTATTATGGTGCCCCCTAGAGAACCACTTCGGGTGCATGGCAGACTGAGTTACTACCTTCTCAGCTGAACCGATCCGAGCTGGTAGGAACCTACTTCTGTTGTGTATATGTGTGTTTATATAGATTTAGGGAACACATACATTTAATTATTTACAACTTCTTCCTATTTCTGCATTTCAAATTGAATGTTAAAACATTTCTACCTACTTGGAAGCTTACGCGTATTAAATTGCTCTTTTCAAAAAGTTCTGATTATTATTATTTTTAGCTTTTAATATTTTTCTTTTATCCTGAACAGAAATCGTGCCAAGTATTCCAAAAACATGCTTTGGCCAATAGTAAAATAATTTGAATATACTATTTCCCAATTAGATTATTTTTGGCAAGTTTTATATTTGGAAACAGATGAAAAGAGAATCATTTTCATATCATTGATCAATTAGTATAGTTACTTCCCTGCACATTTATTTCAGTGTTTTTCTCAATTAATAAAAAAGGAGTTAAAAAAATAAAAACTATTAAAATTTATAACACACATTGATGTCATTCAAGTAAAAAATGTCTACCTTAACCACTTAAAATAAATAATTGAAATCTATGAACAATATAGTTGAAAATTATGTTTGGATTTATACATATCCCACTGAAGATGCATAAAAAGCCATGTTTTATAGTAATAAATACAATGAAAATTACTGCTATCTGAGAATTCATTCATGCACAATTTTCTGTCCTGAAGCTTGTATACTTAATAGATATATAATCGAAACATAATCTTATTTGACAAATATTGAATATCTAATCCAAATTGGACCCTCTATTGTCATAAGAATTTGAGTTTATCACCTTTCATGTCAACATTTATGTGCTTTTTTTACTTTTCCATGAGGCTTTCATGCCTCCTCTGGGTTTAAGCTGGTTCTTGTTCATGAATTCCATATATATAACTAAAGTTATATATATATAGGTCTGCATTCTATAGTCTGGTGATGGCTAACCTTTTCGACATTAAGTGCCGAATCTGGAGTGCACGCACACACCAGAACTCAGAAGAGAGCAGGTGGCCAGTGTGCATGCACACGGCAGCCAGCTGCTCTTCTGAGTCCCATCGCAGGCATGTGCCCCAGACAACTGGTCTGGCATGCATGCACACTGGATAGCTGCTCTCTTATGGGCTCTTGTCAGCTGGCTGGTGCGCATGGATTTGACAGAACCCAGAAGAACAGCTGCCGATGGCATGCATGCCCACAGAGAGAGCTCTGTGTGCCACCCCTGGTACATGTGCCATAGGTTCGCCATCACAGCTATAGTCAATATCTCAATATCTCCATTTCTGATTGAAATAAATGACTGTTATAATAAATCTGATAAGAACATGATTGAAGTGAAAAAAATCTTATTTATTTGCTAGAGTTTGATAGTTGCTTTAGCATATCTGAGGCTGTTTTCTGCAGTATTTTTTTCAAACAAAGCTATACAGCTGGAACAGACATGGAAAACAGAAATATTTAACCTGGAAAAATACAAACCCTTTTTTCTGTTACTTTACATTTTTAATTATGTTTTTCAATGTTAATATTCAAACAACAAAAGCCTGGGTTAATTTTTTTCTATGTCACATATTAAACATCTGTGGCTGTCATACTTGCAACTGAGAGATGAGGGAGACTTCAAATAGTTTAAAAATGAAAAGTGATATGACAGTTGGCAGCTGCAGCTGCAGGAGGAAAGAAGTTGGCTCAAAACAGGAAGCCTAATCTGAAGTTAGTAGCTGAGGAAAGAAAGAACGCTGAGTGTTGTAAAACTAGGCAGGCAGTAGAACTCCGCATCACAATGCTTAAAGAAAGATGTAAGCAGGAAGAAATTAAAGACTGCATGTATCATTTGTTTCTGGTTGTAAGAGATTATTAAAAATGGAGATTAGTAAAATCTGATCAGAGTGTAATATTCTAAGGATATTCACTAGGTTAAATTATTATGTTAAGAGACATAACAATAATACCTCTAAGCAATTCCATCCTTAAACTCACAAAGAAACAAAATTCAGAAATCAAATCTTTCTAAACAGCTTGATTTTATTCATGTTCTAAAATGTCTACTCATAGGCAAATGTCCACGACTAGAGAGACTTATTTGGGTGGTAGCCATTATAGGTTTTAAAGCGAATGTACTAATTCTTGGGACACTGGTTCTTTTTCTTTTTAATGGAATAAAAATGCAACAGGCATTTTTAGGCAACATCTATCTTCTCCAATTTGGTAAATGTTCAAATGGCCCATTTAAAAAAATGTCTTATTTTGTTATAATTTTTCTTCTGTACATATAACTCGAAAGCTCACTGGTATCTTAGCAATAAGTATCATTTTTATGACACTTTATTAAAATGGTTTTGAATTTCTGGCACTTTTTAAAAGTATATGAACACTGCATCTGAATAACACAAACAGCAAGTGAGACTTTGCAGAAATCTTGTGTGTTTATGTTTTCAGTAGACCATCACAGCTATTTTGGTCAGTTTAATAATCAGAGCCATAACTGATGCAATACTGCCATTGGTTATAATATGGGTTTCTGCTTTAAGAACTAAAAATTAGTTTGGCTGTCCTTAATATGGATTCTACTTCAATACCTGGCTTGCTTGTGGTCTTTTCAGCTTTCATCACCACATCCATAACATGAGTTCTACGTGTCACCCTCAATATCCAGTTACATTCCATGTATATTTGCTATGGCTGTATAATAGTTTGTGGTCTGGAAAGAGGACTTATATTTGCTTTATTCTTTAACATTTTACGTAAAGCACAGAGGGAGTGAGCCATTATTTCCTGAACGTAGAGTTCAGCTGTAATTGCGGGTTGTTTCATGAAATGTTTCTCCATACCAAAAAAAATTCCTTTTCTTTTTCATGAAGTTGGATAAGATTTTCTGCATAGTTGGTGCCATATGAGCACTGCAGAAATAAATCACCCTTCAGCAAGCACTCATACTGTTCTTACACCCTGTGTTCTTGTGTTCTTGCACTCTATCTCTCTCCTGTAAGTAGGGAATGGATGAACATTTTAACATTTTCATCTAAACAGTTTTCTAAAATAGCATAAAATGTTCTTGAACAGGTGTCTATGGAGGTTCTCAATCATCCAGGTCGTGGTTGTCCCAAAGGTACTTTTTCAAGATGCAACTGGTTTTTCTTTAAAAACGTTTCACTTCTCATCTAAGAACTTTTTTTTTTTTTTAATTTCAATTTAAAACAAGTACAACATCTTTCTTTACATGTTATAGAAAATATATCAGTCAGTCACAAATAAACTTTGGTACATCTCCTCCACAGTCAACAAACATAACTCATATTAACTCAAGTATTTTAACTCAGATATTCATACATATCACCATCGTCATATATCCATTTTCATTTGACTGTAATTATTATTTAAAAATATTGATAATAATAATAATAATCTTAAACAATACATGCCCACACCAGTGGGAAAAGAAAAAGTCAAAACAAAAAACAAAAACAAAAACAAAAAAGACAAAAATGAAGAAGACAAAAAGAACAAAAGACAAGGCAGGGAGGAAAAAACAAAAAAGAAAAAAAGAAAAAAAACACAGGTATATATTATATATAAAAAAAAGTATATCAGCTGGTTACAACATGTTTTGGTGCATCTCTTCCATTAATTCATATTAATTCAAATATCTTAACTCAAATGTTTACCATATTGACATCATTATACCTCCACTTCTAGTTAACTACAGTTATTTAAACATCCTTCAACCTTAACTATGCCAAAGAGTTAATCCATAACCACATGCTGACATTTCATTTACTTGTTTGTAAAATCCTCTATTGACATCAAATCCTCATATCCTATTTTAGCTGAACATCCATAATATTTAATACCAAAAATTCCATCTTCCATGCAATATAATTTATTATCATTCTCCCTTCTTTATGTAGTTATATCGTATATCATAACATTTTCCCCATATTAATTAACATTTAACTGTATATATTTTATTTTATTTTTAGTAGTGATAATTATTGTGATTAATAACCTTTATGTGTAGCCCAAAAGTATTTCCAACCTTCCTTTCTCATATCCAATTATTATTTATCATATCAACTCCACATTATATACATTACTATCAATATCAATTATTATTCAGCTATATCTATTACAAATAAGAGTAATTAGATTTAGCTAATTTTAAGTTGTATTCTTCCATCTGTCAGCCTATGTCTCTCCAATAGCAAAACCTTCTCAGTCCTATTGCCATTCGTTGGATAGATTTACCAAATGTTTTTATAAGCAAGTCCAAACAGGGATATCTTCACACCTTTTTGCTCAGAATGTCACTGATGAGATAATAATGTTGTCCCAGGCTTGTAAAACTTTTCAAATTGACTTTAATTCTCAAGGGTGGAATTTTCATTTCTCCTGCGCTCTGTCTCTTAAAATGAATCTTCTTTATAGCTCCCCCCCTTTCCAGCATGGCATTCCTTTCTTCCTCTGAGATAGACCAGACGTCATTTCTCACATTTTTCATTTGTATTTCAGGAGCATTCAAACATTCAACGTTCTCACCTTTTCCTTCATATTTTAAAGTCAAATAATCCAATTTTTTTTTCAAATCTTTGAAATGAATCAAACAGCTTTCGAAATGCGGAAAGAAGAATTTGAAGTGAGCCCTTAGGAATATAATTCGATGCCATGTTGTGTCGTAGTTAGAGACTCTAAGGTATTTGCAAGTAAAAACACGCTGGAAGCTGTGCGATCTTATCTGATCTTAGACCAACACAGCCAAGCAATAAAAGTGTCAGATCGTGAAGGGCTAATTAGTAGAAGGTTAGCTTTACAACCCACTTAGAAAGAGTCAGGGGGGGGGATGTTGAAGAATTCCTTGAAGCGTTTAAGAAATAGGGTAACCACCGGCCATAAATCCATTTAAAAAAAACCAATTCGCCGCTAAATTCTTCTGTTCTTTGGTTTCAATTAGCTTAGATTTTAGTGCGGACCGTCTCTCTTTGAGTAATAAAATCAGCTTACCAGATGAAATCACTTCTACCATTCTTAGGGGCAACCTGCAGTTTCAGTTAGCATACAGCTAATCCAGAAAGGAGTTGGCAGGAGGGGTTAATTCCAAGCCCCCCCAGAGACTTTGCGAACGTCTCTGAGGTCACTGGGTCTCCCCTCACCTTTCACTGTCTTCTCCGGGACAGCTAGGGTCCGATGACCCGTCCAAAAATTCCTTCGGAATAGGGGAATTTCAGGAATAGCCTGAAACTCCGTCTTCTCACTGCTAAGCCCCGCCTTCTTCCATCTAAGAACTTCTTCAACTCTGATTGGATAGTGAGGAATGTGAAGCAGGTAGTATCCAAACCATAAAATGTTCTTGTCTTTGTGTTAAAGACTATGTGTGTGTGTAATTTGTCTATCCAATTTGTGGTAGTTGAAAAAGTTTGGAAACTTTTGAATTCATGGATTGGTTCAGGAAATATGACTATATTCTTCACCCCCATTCGGAGTATAATAGTTCCATTGTGAAAATATCTGCAATGACATTAAATAAGCTTGGTAATCTTCTATCATTCACATATATAGGTTTAACTCAAAAATAATTGTATGGATAGGTTTCTTTCCAGTCCCAAAATCCCCATTGTTTTAGTTAAAAGTCAACATGAGTTATGTCTATATAAAACCTAAATCCATTTTTCATGGAAGGGCTGAAAACCAGCAAGCAGCAATCAGACAGAACCATTATGTAAATGTTAAGCAGGTGTCTGTTGTGACCCGGCTAGAGCCTTGGGAGCTGTTATCAGACTCTGACAGCGAGGGGGCTTTTGAGTCATGTTTGCAAGAGGAGGAGGTTCTGGACAGGGGTCTGCCTCTGAGCAGGGCTCAGAGAGATTAGTTGGTCCCCAGGTAATGGCTGAGCCTTGGGCCAGTGGAGAGGACATAAGAGAGACTGAGCCTTGGAGCAGTGGGGAGGACACAAGGGAGGCTTCGCAAGAACCCTTCTGTGAGTATTTTCAGGATGCACGTAGGAGACGAGCTGACTGACGTAAGGCACAATGGAGGACTCCGAGGAGGTGATTGCAACCAGATGTGCCTCGTTAGAGGCTTTCCTTAGGGATAAAAGGACTGGTGGTGCCACGCCCTCCTCGCAGAAATCAACGTTCCTTTATCCTGGAGTGTGGTTTCTTCACTGTGCACTTCGAAAAGTGGTTTGACTTCTGTAACCCTGATTCGCAGAGACTTTGGGAAGAAGGGCTTTGCTTCCATTTGGATTCTTCTTGTATTTACCGTAAGAAAGATTTATGTTTGAGTCCATTATCTTCTGGCAGAGACTTTAATTAGTTTAGTTTGGCTCGCAGCCATTTTGAAACTGAGAACTGATAAAGAAAATTCCCTTTCCTTTTATTTGCCTGTTGTCTGTTAACAAGTGAAGGAGGGGGGAACAGAACAGGTGTCTATGGAGGTTCTCAATCATCCAGGTCGTGGTTGTCCCAAAGGTACTTTTTCAAGATGCAACTGGTTTTTCTTTAAAAACATTTCACTTCTCATCTAAGAACTTCTTCAACTCTGATTGGATAGTGAGGAATGTGAAGCAGGTAGTATCCAAACCAGTTTTTTTTTACTACTTGTTCTGTGGGCATGGCTTGGCGGATGTGGCTTGTGGGTGTGGCTTAATGGATGTAGCAGAGAAAGGATACTGTAAAATCTCCATTCCCTCCCTATTTGGGGAAAGATTACTGCAAAATCCCCATTTCCTCTCGATTAGCTGAGACTTGGGAGGCAGAGAATAGATGGGGACAGGGCCAGTCAGAGGTGGTATTTACCGGTCCTCTGAACTACTCAAAATTTCTACTACCAGTTCTCTTGAACTGGTCAGAACCTGCTGAATCCAAACTCAAAGTCAGGAAGCAAACAATTTTTTGTTGATTCAAAAAGCTGGGCCAAAAAAGCCTAGAATTTAAATCCTGAAAGAGAGATAATCAGTCGGGGGGGGGGGGGAGGAGAATGAATCAGAGAGAAGGAATAAAAACTTTACTTTTGTGCATTGCCGAAAATGTGCCTTTATGGCTTCTACTTTGTCTGCAATACATGTGTCTAGCTATGTCATATCTGTAGCCTACTGTGATAGTTAGATCCTGATAAATTGGAGAATCAAGATTTATTATTATACATGATATGAAGTCACACATATCCAACCATTCTGCAGTTTCTCAAACTCACAAATTGCAGTTTTTACCCAGACTGCAATCTGGCCCCAGTTGATTCTGATCACACATTGAGTGGTCCTAGGAATATGGGGTGGAAGTGGATGGGTGGAAAACAAGTAATCCTCTATCTGTAAAAGGGACATCAAGCTCGTGGCCCGCATGCATCACGTGCTGGCCACGCCCACCCCTGGTTTAGAGAAGGGAAAAAAGTCACAATACATCACATGACAATGACATGATGACATGAGTTTGACACCCCTGACCTATAACAATGATTGGGACCAGAATTTCAGTCACTAAGCAATGAGCTTGTTAAGAAGTCATCATGAGACTGCATCCAAATTTATGACCATTTCCCCTACAGTCATTAAGTGAATCACATTTTCATTAAGTGAATCATGTGGCAAATTAAGCAAATCTGGCTTTTTAGTTTCCCCAATTGTTATTGCTTGCTGAAAACCAACAATGATGGTCACAAATTGCAATCATATGACTTCAGGATGCGGCAATCAGTCATAAATGCAAGACAGTTGCTCCCAAATTGCAAATGTGTGACTACAAGTGTAGTATGGTAGTCATAACTCTGAGGACAAGTCATAAATCATTATTTCTGAAGCCACGGTAAATTTGAACAACTATTAATCAGATGGTTGTAAATAAAGGACTACCTGTAGCAGTGCTTTATCTTTTAAATAATCATTGCAACTAATTGATAGCATCCATAAACTTTTGTGTTCAAAAATTAAAAGTGATGCTTAGCATAAACAAGATAATTTTAGAAATTTAAGTTCTGTATGTATATGTGTATTTGGACAGATAAATATGAAATAGGTGTGCACTCATATAAATGTTGGAAAACAACAATCCTTAAATAGCAGAAAAACTAAAAATTAATAATTTGGGGTTTTTTAAATATTATCACACCATACAAAAAAAACAAAAAAGGTTTCCTTATGAAGTAAAAGATAATGCTGATGATGATTTTAATAGAAATTAAAGTAATGAAAAAATGAAAAAATCAGTAACAATATTGTGGATCAATTGGATTTGGAATTTTATCATTTAATTCTCACATGAGCAAAATTTATTTTCAACAACATCTGCAAATGTTGTGCATATAATGAAAAGTGTGAGTATATATTTTTCCTATCAATTTGCAGGATTCCAGTATAATAGCATGTTTCTACAAAACTGTGAAACACCCAATCCTGATTCATATACTTGAAATTCATAACAGCATTGTTTTCCTTGTAAACCATACCACAAGTAATGAAATGGGATTCATATACATCCTTTTCAACAATTTCTTTCCATGGAATTATTTATTACTTCCTTATTTTCCAAACTGAAGAAAGTCTACATTTTTATTTATAGCATCTTGTTAATATGCTTCAGAATCACAAAGTGAAAACAAATTTCAATTCTCAAGCTGAGAGATGAGAAAACAAAAAACAAAACAAAGCAGGAAAATCCCAATAGCAAAGAGAAAGGAGCATGTTCTGCCTTTGTTTTATTGCATAAACATGAAAAATATGGAGGTTGTTTCCAGTGCTCTGTCATGCTCCAGTGAAAAGAATTTTGTTCTGCAGAGAGCACACTGCATTGTGCATATCAAAATTAAACAGAACATCTAATTTTAAAAGAAACATTTTCAAAACAATAAAATTGTGCAGCACACATAACTATGTTGTGAACTGAAGAATTACAGAAACAAGCAAACAAACAAAAGCTTACTTTAGCATGCCAACAGAGAATATAGAGTCCACAGATTATTTCGAGACTAGATTATATCCTAAGGTGACCAGATTTTCAGATTGGTAAAGAGGGACACCTTTGACTGGGGGGTGGGGGCTTGATTAAAAATTTTATGTGGAGCAACAAAGTTTTTCATACAATGCAAAAATAGTATTGTAATATTTTTTTTTATTTCAACATAACTACAATTTACAAATATAAATTGTAACTGTTGCCAAACATCAAAATTTTGATCACGTGACCATGAGGATGCTGCAACGGTCGCTAAGTGTGAAAATGGTCGCTAAGTGTGAAAATGATCATCAGTCACTTTTTTCAATGCCATTGTAACTTTGGTCACTATACCACCTTTCTTGCCACAGTTCTTAAGTGAATAACTGCAGCTGATAAGTTAGTAGCATAAGTGAATCTGGTTTCCCCATTTGACTTTGGCAAAAGGTGATTACATGACTCCAGGACACTGAAACCATCATAAATATGAATCTGTTGCCAAACAGATTGTTGCCAGAATGCAGCCGCGCGAGCGATTGTGGGTGTACCTTGGTGCACCCACGTTACACCTATCCTCCGCGAGCTGCACTGGCTGCCTATTGGTCTTCGGATATGCTTCAAGGTGCTAGTCGTCACTTATAAAGCCCTTCATGGTATTGGACCTGGGTACTTGAGAGACCGCCTACTACCAATTACCTCCAATAGACCGATTAGATCCCACAGATTAGGCCTCCTCTGAATTCCACCCACTGGCCAATGCCGACTGGTGACCACCTTCTCTGTGGCTGCTCCGGCCCTTTGGAACGAGCTCCCCGTGGAGATTTGGACCCTCACCACCCTCCAGGCCTTCTGCAAAGCCCTTAAAACCTGGCTGTTCTGACAGGCCTGGGGCTAATGAGTTTTTGCCCCCCCTCGAATGGTATGGTTGTTGAGTGTTTTAAATTGTGGTATTGTTTTTGTTCGTGTTCTTTTTTTCTTATTTGTAACCCCCCCCCCCCTGACTTGGTTGTGAGCTGCCCTGAGTCCCTCTGGGGAATAGGGCGGCATAGAAATATAATAAACTCAACTCAACTCAACTCAAACATCAAAATTTTGATCACGTGATCATGAGGATGCCGCAATGATTGCTAAGTGTGAAAATGGTCACTAAGTGTGAAAAATGGTCATCAGTCACTTTTTTCAATGCCATTGTAACTTTGGTCACTAAGCCCATTATACCACCTTTCTTGCCACAGTTCTTAAGTGAATAACTGCAGTTGGTATTTTGTATTTTGGATAGAATATTTTTTTAAACAGACTAAGACAATTTAAAAAAAGAATCCACACTGAATAAATTGAAGTAAAACATTTCAAACTATTCTTTCTATGCACAATATATTTCAAAGTATTGTGCATAGAATTTTTAAACATGGTTTCACTTCAATTTATTTTGGATAGAATCTTTTTTTAAATAGTCTAAGACAATTTAAAAAAAGAATCCACACAGAATTTTTAAAAAATCCTATGCGCAATAAATAAAATATTATTTTAAAATACATTAAAAAAATAAAAGAAAAAAACCCAGCTCACTTACCAGCAGGCTTGCACTCCAAATAAACCCAGAATGATGTAGATGTTAATACAAAGAACTGAGCAAATTGAGATGGTGAAATTAGTCAGGGAAATATTTTTCAAAGAAACTTTGCCACCATTTTTCGGAGCACACCTCCAACCTCCGTGCCCCTCCCCTCCGGAAAATCCAGAAAGTAACACTCACGACCTCTCTAGCCATTTCCTGGAGCTCTATGGTACTTGGTCATTTTTTCTTATAAAAGTAAGTAAAAGAGGCGGGGGGGTCCATTTTGTTGCTTTAACGTTTTAATATCTTCAATGAAAGTACTGAGACAGAGAGAGAGGTTAGACAGGGTGCCTTTTGTCTTGCCCCAGTTAGGATTTGTTAAGCAAATCCACTGGGCTTTCAACATGAAGCCAGAAAATCAGGACTTTTTAAAAACGGCCCGGGACACGGGAAAAAATGTTATAAAGTGTGACCATCCTGCCGAAATTGGGACGTCTGGTCACCTTATTATATCCCCATCTCACATATAGTGCTAGCATAATTCTACTAATTACTGATGACACTAACTAGAATTTCATTCCAATGAACAAATATGAACAGTATTAAATATTACATGAATTGGAAAGGAATAAATAACCAAGATCTTCAACAATGAATGATCAAGGCAGGGCCCCTCAATCCCTGGGCCACAGCCTAGAAACAGGACATGGCCCATTCAGAACCAGATCACACAAACAGCAAGTGGGCAAGTGTGCATCCAGTGGTCACTTGTGTGCAAGCTCCACTTGCACAAATGTAGCTGTGCACACACACAAACCTGTCACTCACAGAACCATCCCCTCTCCCTCTTCTCCCATGCCATGCCAGAAAGATTGGGGAACACTGGATCAAGGAACAAATAGTCAAGAACTATGTTGCAGGCTAACACTTGGTAGAGTAACCATAAAAACGTGAAAATGTATTCCATATGCTATAATGTATTGATACATACAATTGAATAGCATAAGAATACCATGGGCAACCTGAGAATACCATGGGCTTATAATACCATGGGATTATAAGAGAAATAAATCAACCTGGGGTTTTTGCTCAAAGCAAAAATTACCAGACTATTATCATATTTTAAGCACATTATGCAGAGACTAATTCTCCAGAAATGTATTCCATATGCTATAATGTATCGATACATACAATTGAATAGCATAAGCAATGGTATTCCCCATGACATTCTATGGAAATAAAAATTGGACCTTGCAGAAGCATGATAGGAAGAGTATTAAAGCTTATGAACTTTGGTGTTGGAGATGAGAATACCATGGGCAACCTGAGAATACCATGCGCTTATAATACCATGGGATTATAAGAGAAATAAATCAACCTGGGGTTTTTGCTCAAAGCAAAAATTACCAGACTATTATCATATTGTAAGCACATTATGCAGAGACTCTAATTCTCCAGAAAAACTTGAAAGGAAGAAAGAGAAGAACAGGATAACAGCAGTAAGGTGGATGGATTCATTGGTGATGGGTGCACCATTGGAAGTCCAAGTTAGGATTCTCCTATGGAGAAGAACTTTCCTATAGAGAAGGACATAGTGGCTCAGTGGCTAAGAAGCTGAGCTTGCCGATCAGAAAGGTCGGCAGTTCAGCAGTTTGAATCTCTAGCACTGCATAACAGAGTGAGCTCCTGTTACTTGTCCCAGCATCTGCCAACCTAGCAGTTTGAAAGTACGTAAAAAATGCAAGTAGAAAAAGGGACGACCTTTGGTGGGAAGATAACAGTGTTCAGTGCACTTCTGAAATTTAGTCATAGCAATAGCAATAGTAGTTAGACTTATATATCCCTTCATAGGGCTTTCAGCCCTCTCTAAGCGGTTTACAGAGTCAGCATATTGCCCCCACAGTCTGGGTCCTCATTTCACCCACCTCAGAAGGTTGGAAGGCTGAGTCAACCTTGAGCCGGTGAGATTAGAACCACTGAACTGCAGATAACAGTCAGCTGAAGTGGCCTGCAGTACTGCACCCTAACCACTGTGGCTCATCCCAGCCACATGACCACCGAGACGTCTTCAGACAGTGCTGACTCTTCGGCTTTGAAATGGAGATGAGCACTGCCTTCTAGAGTCGGGAACGACTAGCACATATGTGCAAGGGGAAGCTTTATCATTGCCATATGAAGAAAATCAATATTGTCTTTAGGATGATTCATAATCAGTTCCCAAATCATATAGTTCTCATCCATCTTGAAGTTAAAATAATATTTAATGGTTGGACCATAAAGTTTTTGCAGAATTTGTTGAAAATTTTCAAGAATATTTGTGACTTGTGCCTGGTTCGTTTAGTTCTTTGTATCTCCTGCTTGATACCACAAGTTGCAGAATGTCAACATACAGCCTGAAAATCCAAATAAAACTTCAGGTTCATTCCATTTCCAAAAATCTTACTGCATGGTAATGTCAAAGCAAAACTAACCCTGAGATTCCCAGACACCAATTCATAGACTTAAACAACAATTTATTCCCAACCTCTCATATAGTCCATGCAAACAAGTTCACTGTGTTATGGGAACCATCTGCTTCAACTCCACATCTGCTAGGATGTCTTTGAAAAGGTTTCAGGCTCTCACAGTCTTCAGTGGAATCGTTGAGATTTCATTTCTCCATTCTAGTCCATTTTAAAACAACATCTCCCCCTCCCTACTCTAATGGCAAGTTGAAAATAATAGGCATGTAACTGCCAAAGTTTCATACTTGACACAAATCTTCTAAGCTGCCTATATTTGTCTTATTATCTGACCCTAAAACAGCTAGCAAAGTATCAAGACTGATGTGGTTGCTTTGCAATGCTTTACAATTATCTGCTGAAAATGATAGTTTCAAAAAAGTAGTAAAGAGTCATTTTCTAAAGAATCCACTATGACAGTATCCTTACCTTTATTTTTCCAGGGCATTTCATGAACAAGTAGCAAAAGGGTTAATGGAACAGTTTAGTAGTCTGTATAATGCAGTTTGTTATCTAAATTATTGCAGCCAAAAATGGTCATGCTAATCTTGTGGCGTCTTTTGAAAAATGTTGTTAAATAATTGGTGCATCTTTTTATCATGAAAATAATATGATACTGCATTTGTTGAGATGTTATCTAACAAGCACAAAAACCACATGTTTATTATATCATGACACATGTGTCATATTTTTAAATATAAGTCAAACAACAGTCTGAGTAGGATTGTTGGGAGGAACATTCAGAGCTTTGGAACAAATCATTCATGTTTACCACTCTCAGTACAATATATGACAAATAAAACATACTTTTCTGATCCATACATTTAAGTTAATGTAAATGGCATTTAGGTTGATAATATATAAATTAAGAGATACACAAGGTACACAAGGTAAAATTAATATTATAGCCCTTAATAAAATAAAACCAAGTCAATGTTGTAAATTGTACTTGTTACTCCAAGGTTCTAAATAGCATTTGTCTATTAAATTGAATAAGGACTAATATATAGTTGAAAAGGTAAAATAAATGTTATAGCCAATAATAACAAGGTAAAAGTAATCATTTTAGCCAATAAAATACCTAAAATGTCAAGTCAATATTGTAGATTTAAGCTGGGCTTACCAAACTATTACCTGGTTTTATATATATGGCTATTATGGCAATATTACAGATCCAATAAATCCGAATCGAGCCGAGCACTTCTAACATCGTGCATCAAGGATTACATCAGGGCAATTAGGACGGCAAAAAGATCTTATATTGCCACCTTGATTGCCTCTGCTGAGTCGCGCCCAGCCGCCCTGTTTAGGATAACCCGTTCCCTCCTAAATAGGAGGGCTACAGGGGACCCCCTGCAGGGTAGGGCTGAAGAGTACGTCCAGTTCTTGGCAGACAAAGTTGCTCGGTTTCGGTCGGAGTTGGACTCCGATTCTGCAGATCCAGCCAAGGCACAAGGGGATAATCTGGTAGACCATCTCTGGGTTGAGTTTCAGGATGTTGCCCCTGGGGACGTGGACAAGGCCATGAGAGCTGTGAGTGCCTCCACATGTGTACTGGACCCGTGCCCCTCCTGGCTGGTTGTTAACAGCAGGGAAGTGACACGGGGCTGGATCCAGGCGGTTGTTACCGCCTCCCTTCGGGAGGGGGTCTTTCCCCCCGCACTTAAAGCGGCGGTGGTGAGACCCCTCCTGAAGAAACCATCTTTGGATCCAGCCGTCCTTAACAATTACCATCCAGTCTCCAACCTCCCCTTTGTGGGGAAGGTTGTTGAGAAGGTGGTGGCCTTTCAGCTCCAGCGGGCCTTGGAGGAAGCTAGCTATCTTGACCCATTCCAGTCCGGCTTCAGGCCTGGCTACAGCACAGAAACCGCTTTGGTCGCATTGACCGATGACCTCTGGAGAGCCAGGCATAGCCTCCATCCTGGTTCTCCTTGACCTCTCAGCGGCTTTCGATACCATCGACCATGGTATCCTTCTGCGACGACTGCGAGAGGTGGGGGTGGGAGGCACTGTTTTGCAGTGGTTCTCCTCTTACCTCTCGGACAGGTCGCAGTCGGTGTTAGTTGGAGGGCAGAGATCGAACCCTAGGCCCCTAACATATGGGGTGCCGCAGGGTTCGGTCCTGTCTCCCCTACTTTTCAACATCTACATGAAACCGTTGGGCAAGATCATTCGGCGGCACGGGATAAAATACCACCAGTATGCGGACGATACCCAGCTGTATCTGTCCGCCCCATGCCAACTCAATGAAGTGGTGGACGTGATGAACCAGGGACTTGAAGCTGTTAGGGACTGGATGAGGGCTAACAAACTGGTGCTCAACCCGGATAAGACCGAGTGGCTGTTGTGTTTCCCTCCCGCCAATCTGGCAAGTATTCCATCGCTCAGGCTGGGGGGTCAAACATTACACCCCTCAGACAGGGTCCGCAACTTGGGAGTCCTCCTGGACCCACAGCTGACTTTCGAACACCATTTGTCAGCTGTGACCAGGGGGGCATTTGCCCAGGTTCGCCTGGTGCACCAGTTGCGCCCCTACCTGAACCGGGAGGCTCTCACAACAGTCACTCGTGCCCTTGTGACCTCTAGGCTGGAATACTGCAATGTGCTCTACATGGGGCTGCCCTTGAGGAGTATTCGGCGACTTCAGCTAGTCCAGAATGCAGCCGCGCGAGCGATTGTGGGTGCACCTCGCTTCACCCACGTAACACCTATCCTCCGCGAGCTGCACTGGCTACCTGTCGATCTCCGGATACGCTTCAAGGTGCTACTTGCCACCTATAAAGCCCTCCATGGTAGTGGATCTGGATACTTGAGAGACCGCCTACTGCCGATCACCTCCACACGTCCTATTAGATCTAATCGATTAGGCCTCCTCCGAGTTCCATCCGATGGCCAATGCCGATTGGCAACCACGCGGAGGAGAGCCTTCTCGGTGGTAGCTCTGACCCAATGGAACGATCTCCCCATGGAGATTCGTACCCTCACCACCCTCCAGACCTTCCGCACAGCCCTTAGAATCTGGCTATCCCGTCAGGCCTGGGGCTAAAGATTGTAACCCGCCCGAATGGTATGAATGTTGTGTTTTAATCATGTATTGTCTTATATGTAAAAGTCTGTTTTTCCCCCTTCCTTTGGATTGTGAGCCGCCCTGAGTCCCCCCAGGGAAAAGGGCGGCATATAAATAAACCTACAAACAAACAAACAATTACAGATAGTCCTTGATCTATAACCATTGGTTTATTGACCATTTAAAGTTATAAAGGCATTGAAAAAAGTTACTTACAGCTACTCCTCATACTTATGACTGTCATAACAATGTCATGGGCATGTGATCAAAATCCAGGTACTTGGCAACTAGCTTGCATTTAGAACGCTTATAGCATCTTTGAGTGACATATTGCCATCTTCCCAGACAGCTTCTGACAAAGACAATGTAGAAGAAATCAGGGTTGGTCACCAGCTGTAATCATCTGATGTCTTATTTGGTGATAATAAGTTTCTAATCTAATCATAATTCTGGTTTATTGGTTAATTTTCACATTCTTCTAACTATAGAATTAGAATGCCTTGCTAAACAGCTTAAAGAAATGTCCTCATAACATTATCTTCATTTTCAAGGTATTCTCACTTTATTTTTATCTGTTCAAGTTTAAACAGTTTTTTTTTCCTTTCCAACACAAGTTTTGCTGAACAAACAGTCTACAATACTGGTGAAGATGTTGTAAAGGTTGGGATATGTCCAGCTTCTATTGGCCCTGACAGTAGAATGTAGGAGAGAGAAGAAAGAACCAACTCTTTAGCAACCACAGTGACAATGCACAGGGAATAAATCAGTGTAATAGTGATATGCTTCCTCCACTGCAGAAGTTAATGTTCATGAGGGTTTCACTAAAACTGTATTTTAATAATCCTTATAATACACATTTACTTGGAGACAGAATATGTCAGTGTCTGGTACAGAACAAGTTTCCAAATTTAATAGAATGTGTATGCTGCCCACTCCCATTGGGACTCTGGGCGGCTCACAACACAACAAGAAACACTTAAAGTTTAAAATAGAAATAAAAAATACAATATTAAAATTCACATCACCCATTCCATCTAAGCGGGGCTGGATATCAATCAACACCCCAGGCCTGCCGGAACAGCCAGGTCTTGACAGCTTTATGGAAGGCCGGGAGAGTGGTAAGGGTCCGGATCTCTGCAGGTAGATCGTTCCACAGGGCTGGCGCAGCAACAGAGAAGGCCCTCCCCCAGGGAGCCGCCAGCTGGCATTGTCCGGTTGACAATTTGATCATTTCACCTTATAGGATAACACTGCCAAAAATTATTACAGGATGTTAAAAAAAGAAAATCTATTACACAGAACATATAGACCTGAGCCAAACCAATACTTTCATCCTAACTATGGAAGTATTTGTTTTTCCTTAGTTATGAAAATCTAATCTCTCTGTTTGCTTAGCAAAGCAATGGACACAAGAAGCTTCCTGGAGTTTATCCTGGAAATATGATTGTGATTTCCAGCAATATTTCTCTGTTAATTTAAGCCTACAAGATATTTATGCATAACAAAAATTCAGATACGGCATGTATTCACTTGATATTTTCTTCTAGTAACATGCTGGCAGAACTGTTATGGTGCTAGTGAACAAATGAACGTAAAATTATCTTCTCTTTAATAAATCTGAGTATCAGGATACATGCTGGTGCTCAATCATGCTTTAATCTCATAACATATACTGGAACCAGTGTGATATCATAAAAATTATACGGAAGACTCTCAAAGTTAACCCCTGTAACTCTTAGATGGATGCAACCCATTCACAGATGTTCTGCCAATTTGTTAACATGGACTTTGCTTATTTGAATTATGAAGGGAAAGAGGAAGTGGTTTCACCACAGAGACTTCTGCTCCTTCTAGAACATGGGTTTCAAATTCATGGCGTCATGTTATAATCACATGACATTTTGCGACATTTTCCCCTTCACAGAGCTGGGGTGGGCGTGGCCTATGTGTGACATATCCAGCCCACCAGTTTGACACCCCTGTTCTAGAACATTCACTTCACTGTTTAAAGCCTTCTAGCATGTTCTCCCACAGCTCATTTCAAAAGCCACATGACACGTATTTGTGGAAATCTACCATATGTTCTTTGCAGCTTCCAACTTTGACAATCATGGTCATCCAATGTGGCTAATCAGTCTCATGTGCATTCAAAATCTTCTTACTTCTGTTTCCTTTCTTCCTGTCTACCAGGCTGCCTTTCTGTTTCTTGCTTTCTTGTTTCTAGTCCTCAAAAAGGACCCCAAAGCATTGTCACTCTTTCTTCTGCCAGGCAAAGTAGTCTCTTCTTAAATAAAGGTCCTTGAATCTCTATGATGGTTTTATCCTAAGAACAAGAGAAGTCATATGTGCTGCTCTTGTGAAACGAGACAATTAACTATGAGAGTTATCATACTAATAACAACAAAGGAAGTTACCTAACTAATATAGGATGATTTCATAAGATAGGAAACTTCCTTCCATCTGCTCTGAAAAAGTGAAAGAGGAAATAGGTAAGAGATTCCTTCATACTGCCTCACTGAATGCTTGTGTTGTAACTATAAACTAAACTTACATCTTCCTTCTAACAAAAGAGGTTGTTAGGGGGGAGGAATAAAAATGTAAAGACTTTGCTTCCTTCTAATAAAAGTAGTAAACAAAATCCTTATATTTTTTCTTTCTCTCCCCTTCCCCCCCCCCAAATCAACAAACATGTGAGCCCTTTGCAGGACACTCTTGAATGTATTAATCTGATGAATATAAAGTATTGGGTTGAATATGAGTACTCCAGGTAGCTAGTTGATGGTTCACTTTCTTTTTAAAAGGTTGTGAATATACTTACGTAATATTCTTAGATCTCTATTTCTTAGCCACAACAATGCTGACACTGCTGACTCAAATCTTGATATCCACTTATTAAAGTTTATCTGCTTATTGGGTTGCTTTTAACTGTCATTTATGTTTCATTATTCTGTAGACTTTTCGCTGAGTCCTTAAGAATCTTTCAAAACCCTTTTTTCTCACCTCCATAGGTACCATTGGGAAATAATTTGAGCTACACCATATGTATCTTCTTTATGTTGTCAAGAAAAATAACTAAACAGCATTGAATCATATTAAGTCTTTTAATAATTTAAGTCATTTAAGTCTTTTAGATATCATCCAGGGAAGAATTTTGATACATATGCAGAAATCATCAGGAGGCAACAGAATGAAATTTGCAGTTATTAATTTGGACATTAAAGTGCCAGAAAGTGTTTGATGATATTAGCATTTTTTTTCTGGTCCATGTAAATTTGTCATCGTCTCATAGTCAAGTACATTTAAATATCAACAGCTAATTATAATAGCATTTGCAGTACATAACAAAAAGAAAAACCCTCAAGGCTTAGACTTCTTCAGATTCATATATCAAATGTATAATTTTTCTTATTATCTTATCTTATCTTATTATCTGAATTAGTATGTAACTTATACTGTTAACAGTAACATTTCAAGTTAAATACACATTTACATATCCAAACTATATAATCACAATTTGGTTTTTTAAAAATCATTTGTATCTGTCAACATCCATTTAAATTTGATATATTTATAGCTGAATTTTTTATTTAAAAAAGTGTATTATAGTCTAGTTTTGAATTAAAATGATTTACTCAAGTAAGATTTTTTATTTACTACTTTAGAAAAAAATTAATGGAAGAAAAATAAAATTTCACTATCTTTAGGGAAGTCCAACTGAGTTACACTTAAACAAGAGGTTTGATTTTTGGCTAAGAACTAACTGTCAAATCTTTTCTTAATTCTATTTATAATTAGGACAAAGTCTCTACAGAATCATTGGGGGGTTACTTCAAATTAAAGTACAAGCTTATATGAACATATCTTGCAAATTAAGAAAGTCCAAGTAAGTCCTTGGTTTGTATATTCATACTATCAAGGAAAATTATTGAGACAAAGTATTTCTTCAAAAATTGGAAATGTTTTTCAAGCAATAAATTCACACATGCATCAAATAATTTAAAAATTCATAAATGATTCAGACAATTAAGGATTGTTATCACCAATAACCAGTATAGTCACAAAAATAGCTATAGTAAAAAAAATTATGTTGATAAGATAATTAAAGAAATAATAATGCACATTAAGGTGATTTAGGAATGTTGACTGTATTACCGGCTGTATTTTTCGGAGTATAAGATGCACCTTTTTTCCCTCAAAAAAGAGGCTGAAAATCTGGATGCATCTTATACACTGAATACAGCATTTTTTGCCTCCTGAAGCTGCACCTCCTTCACCAAAATGGCTGTGCATATCCTTATGGAGGCTTTCAGAGAGTTCCTGGGGGCTGGGGAGGGCAGAAATGAGCAAATGAGGTTTGCAGAGTGCAAAAACTTTTTTTTCCTTTTGGAAAGCTTTTTAACTGATTGATGAGAATTAGATGGATCAAGTGCTGTGCCAGCAGAAACAAAGTCTTAGGATGCTGCAGATAGTCAGCAATTTCCTTCTCCAGCACATGGATAAATACACCTGGAAACATCTATCTACCTACCTACTCTCTCTCTCTATTTCTCTCTCTCATGACTCTCTACCTACCTACTCTCTCTATCCCCCTACCTATCTACTATATTTCTCTCTCTCTCTCTATTTTTCTCCCTCTATCCCTCTACCTTCCAACCTATCTACTCTCTCTCTCCCCCTGCCTATTTACTGTATTTATCTATCTATCTATCTCTTTCTTTTTCTCTCTCTCTATTCCTCTACCTGCCTACATACACATACACTCTGTCTCCCTACCTACCTACTGCATTTTTTTCTCTCTCTCTATTTCTCTCTCTCTCTCTATCCCTTTACCTACCTACCTACTTTTTTAAAAAACTGCCTCTTCAAAACCTTGGTGTGTCTTATACTCCGGTGCATCTTATACTCCGAAAAATACGGTAATATCTATTTAATGCAGAAGTTATAATGCTTGTTACTTTGTCTAAACTGATATTTCCAGGGAGAAAGTCTGACAAGTCTGGCACATGAACACACAATGAACCAAGAAACACATCTTACTGACAACTGAAAATCAATATATAGTCCGTTCTATCTGGTGTTCACTCTGGATGCACATTGGGTAAGCCAATTAACAAATCTAAAATTATTATTATTTAATTAAATTGCAAGAGTTTACCATAACTAACACCTTAACATATGGTTATAATCTAATTTTGACAGGATGTTGTATTATCAACAATTGTATAGAGAATTATGTGAGTAATACCACCAGTACTTTTTCCATTCCATTTACCATGACTTCATTGTTTATAGTTCTCTGCAAACCTGTATAATTTATGATAGCACTTAATGTACCTGATGAAATGAACACTAGTCTGCAAAAGGATATGCCATAATTGTTATGCTGCTAACACTTCTGTTTCTCTGTAAAAGGTAAAGTTTAAAAACATTCTGTTGAAGATACCTTTAAAAATTACTTTGATTTTCTTTATTATATAGCTGATGGAAAGCAAGATCAAGTACCCAAGGTCAAGCACATAACTATAGACAAAGTTACAGACAGATAGCCATGGATAAGAAAGTTTGTGATTCAAACATTCTTAAGAATGTGTGGCTTCAATATAACATAGGATTAGCCAGTCATCAAGAGATCAAGTAAGATCTCTCTTTTAACAATATTTGTAGGTGTTCTTGTCCATTCTGCATGATAAAATGTGATGGTTCATAGTACAGTAATAATGAAGAGAGGTTTACCATGTCAAATATCAGAAGCAGTGCAGTTAAATACTGAGGTTTCAGAAACAAAGTGTTTTTTTACTTTATGCAATCGATCAATTTCTAAGGCCACTCACTTTCCAACTAACTCAAGATGTCTATGGAGATTCTCAGGAATCATGGGTCTGGTTCTCCCAAAGATGCCCTTTCAAGGGGCAATTGGACTTTCTTGTTATTCTTTGAAGACGTTTCACTTCTCATCCAAGAAGCTTCTTCAGCTCTGACTGGATGGTGAGAAATGAACAGAAAGAGAGGGATATTGTAAAGAGAGGGACGTCATCTATCTCCAGTCTACAATACCATCCTTTCAGAAGTTCCAAGAAGGTTCCCCACCCATTTGCATTATTCAGGTGACCTTGAGAACACAGATAAACCTTCAAGTGGGCTCAACAGTTCTCTAAAAAAATACAAATGACCAGTTGTTGCAAGGAATATAAAATCTCCCATTCCTCACCAACCAGTTAGAGCTAAAGAAGCTTCTTGGATGAGAAGTAAAACATCAAAACAAGAAAGTCAAATTGCTTCTTGAAAAGTACCTTTGGGACAACTTACTCAAGAGTAAACACAGGAAGGAAGACTACTACTACTACTACTACTACTATTACTACTACTACTACTACTACTACTTTCTGTGCCTCTTCCTCATCTTCTTTTGTGTTTTAAATAATATAAAATAAACAAAATGCCTTATTTTAGTTCTTGCTTGGATCTTTTTAAAAGTTGCATTAATTTATCATATTTTATCTGATTTTTATTTTTTCTAGCTGTCCTGAATGGTAACGCTGCAAGGATAGTATACAGATATTCATATAAAAATAATACAAGACCCTGTGGTTACGTCATTGTGCTTGGAGCGGAGGAACAGGAGCTCTCCTAACCTCTAACACTAACTTCTTCATTTGGCTCATTTCTGAGTGCTGTGGAGCCTGAAGGGACCAGCAGATTAAGAGGGATACTCTGAAGACGCTGGGGTGATAAGGCAAATCCCCCAGCGGGTAGGAGAAACCCACTAAATGGACGAGGATCTATCCTGCCATTTGGTTAGGACCGGAGTGATGGCAACCACATAAGAAGGAAGCAGAGAGAGAAAGCAATTGAAATTGAGACATCTGTTACTATTACTGACAACCCAAAGAAGAGGAGGACAACGCGAAATTGGCAGAGAGGGCAAGCTGGAAAGAAAGAGGCGCTGGGAAGGAGACTGTTTTTGCAGTTCAATTTTGCCAAAAAGAAGTGAAAGCATAGACACTGAGTTGGAATTGACAGCCTGAATAACTTGAAGGAATTGGCCACAGTGAGAATGAAAACCTGGCATGGACAACAGGAGTAGAACATATTAACTGCCGAGAAGATTTGGAAGGCACAGAAAGGATTGTTTAACAGTCGGGTTGGTAGTTGACTTTTTTCTTCTTGCTCTTCCTTCTACTGTTTGGTTTTTCCCAAAGAATAGTTGAACTTACAAGTATTTGGGATTTATTTACCTTGGAACTTGGAACAGTGCCAGAGACAGTAGAGAGAGGACTCTTTTGGAACAATTAGAGGGTGTTTCTACTCACCCCCCCCTTTTTTGCTGGAATTGTTGTATGAACTGACTGACACTAACAGTGATACTGAGGAGAGGGTGACACCAAGAGGATTATAAATTTGAACTGTGAAGTCTGATGCAAGAAAACCAACAGTGGCATCATATATATATATATATATATATATATATATATATATATATATATATATATATATATATATATATATATATATATATATATATATATATATATATATATATCTCTAGTTGTTCGGGTTTTCTCCCGCGTAGAATTGGAGATGTCTTGGCGACGTTTCGACGAAGTCACATTCGTCATCTTCAGGCTGCTGCTGACTACTTCAGGTTTGGTGTTTCCAGGAGTAGTGTGGGATCTTGGCTGTTTGTTCCTTATAACTGCTGGTAGGGGATTAAATTTTAACTGCCAGTAGGGGATTAAAACTGATTGAATGGGGGCTTGGGTGTGTCTTGATTAGGTGGAAGTGTGTCATTATTTGGTGGAGGGGTGTTCTGTTCTGATTGTTTGGGGGGTTGTGTTTCCTGTGAGGGTAGGAGGGGTTTTGAAGAGGCTGATTGTGCTTTAGCAGTCTGGCTTCTGGTTCTGGGTCGTGCCTCCTCATCAGTTTGTGTTTTTGGTTGTTTTCTTTGTGGATGTTTTTTGGTAGTATTCTGTGTGGCTATTGTGAGTGTGGGCCTGGTCTCATTCTTCATGTTTGGGATTCGTTTGTTAATGAGGGCGGGTTTCCAAAGGGCTGGCAGGCGGGAGGTGTCGTCTCGCCTGTTCATGCTATGTGGGTGTTTTTCTATTTCGATTGCTTCCCTGATTATACGGTTGTTGAAGTGTTCGGCCTTGGCGATGGTTCTTGTCTTATTGAAGTCAATTTTATGTCCTGTGGCTTTGAGGTGTTGGACCAGGGAAGAAGTTGGTTCTTCTTTTTTGATTGCATTTTTGTGTTCTTCAATGCGTGCACTTATTCTTCTGTTGGTCTGTCCGATGTATGTGGCAGGGCAAGTAGTGCATGGGATTTCATATACTCCTTGATTTTCTAATTCAATTTTGTCTTTGGGGTTTCTTAGGATGGTGGATATTTTCCGGTCTGTGCAGAATGCTGTCTTGATGTTGTGTTTGCGGAGGATTTTGCTGATTTTGTCTGTGGTGCCTTTTATGTATGGGAGGAGGGCTTTTCCATTTTCTTGTTCAGAACAGAACACCCCTCCACCAAATAATGACACACTTCCACCTAATCAAGACACACCCAAGCCCCCATTCAATCAGTTTTAATCCCCTACTGGCAGTTAAAACTTAATCCCCTACTGGCAGTTAAAATTTAATCCCCTACCAGCAGTTATAAGGAACAAACAGCCAAGATCCCACACTACTCCTGGAAACACCAAACCTGAAGTAGTCAGCAGCAGCCTGAAGATGATGAATGTGACTTCGTCGAAACGTCGCCAAGACATCTCCAATTCTACACGGGAGAAAACCCGAACAACTAGAGACCTACATACTAACACCCGCGAAAACCTCAGAAAACATATATATATGGGAGGCAATGGAGCACAGGTTCGATTCCCAAACATGGGTATGGCTAGCTGATGAGAGCTAAATAGCTTGAAATAGATCTATACTAGTCTCCCTTTATTTATTTATCAGCATAAATATAACAAATGTAACAAAAAGGCAACAGTAAAAAATATTGGGTTTCTGTCTGGATGGTCTCTTGTGACGAGCCTAATGACAGAGAGTGGAAGTGTGACCTTCCTCCCATACTTGGGCATACCAGGGGTTGTGACTTTAAGTGTGTGTGTGTGTGTGTGTGTGTGTGTGTGTGTGTATATATATATATATATATATATATATATATATATATATATATATATATATATATATATATATATATATATACACACACACACACACACACACATACACATATATATACTTAAAGTCACAACCCCTGGTATGCCCAAATATGGGAGGAAGATCACTACTTCCATTCTCTGTCCTTCGGCTCGTCACAAGAGACCATCCAGGCAGAAACCCAATATTTTTTACTGTTGCCTTTTTGTTACATTTGTTATATATATATACACATATATATATACACACATACACATACATACATACACACACACACACACACACACACACACACACACACACACACATATATAATAATTACAACCCCCGGTATGCCCAAATATGGGAGGAAGATCACTACTTCCATTCTCTGTCCTTCGGCTCGTCACAAGAGACCATCCAGGCAGAAACCCAATATTTTACTGTTGCTTTTTTGTTACATTTTGTTGTATTTGTGCTGATAAATAAATAAAGGGAGACTAGTATAGATCTATTTCAAGCTATTTAGCTCTCATCAGCTAGCCATACCCTTACTGGGATTTGAACCTGGGCTATATTACATACTAGGCAAACATCTTAGCCATTAGGCCACAGGCTCTTATCCGTTATCAGTGAAGCCAGGGTGAAAGATATCTATTAGATAATTACAACCCCCGGCATGCCCAAATATGGGAGGAAGATCACTACTTCCATTCTCTGTCCTTCGGCTCGTCACAAGAGACCATCCAGGCAGAAACCCAATATTTTTTACTGTTGCCTTTTTGTTACATTTGTTATATATATATACACATATATATATACACACATACACATACATACATACATACACACACACACACACACACACACACACACACACACATATAATAATTACAACCCCCGGTATGCCCAAATATGGGAGGGAGATCACTACTTCCATTCTCTGTCCTTCGGCTCGTCACAAGAGACCATCCAGGCAGAAACCCAATATTTTTACTGTTGCCTTTTTGTTACATTTTGTTGTATTTGTGCTGATAAATAAATAAATAAAGGGAGACTAGTATAGATCTATTTCAAGCTATTTAGCTCTCATCAGCTAGCCATACCCTTACTGGGATTTGAACCTGGGCTATATTACATACTAGGCAAACATCTTAGCCATTAGGCCACAGGCTCTTATCCGTTATCAGTGAAGCCAGGGTGAAAGATATCTATTAGATAATTACAACCCCCGGCATGCCCAAATATGGGAGGGAGATCACTACTTCCATTCTCTGTCCTTCGGCTCGTCACAAGAGACCATCCAGGCAGAAACCCAATATTTTTACTGTTGCCTTTTTGTTACATTTTGTTGTATTTGTGCTGATAAATAAATAAATAAAGGGAGACTAGTATAGATCTATTTCAAGCTATTTAGCTCTCATCAGCTAGCCATACCCTTACTGGGATTTGAACCTGGGCTATATTACATACTAGGCAAACATCTTAGCCATTAGGCCACAGGCTCTTATCCGTTATCAGTGAAGCCAGGGTGAAAGATATCTATTAGATAATTACAACCCCCGGCATGCCCAAATATGGGAGGAAGATCACTACTTCCATTCTCTGTCCTTCGGCTCGTCACAAGAGACCATCCAGGCAGAAACCCAATATTTTTACTGTTGCCTTTTTGTTACATTTTGTTGTATTTGTGCTGATATATATATATATATATATATATATATATATATATATATATATATATATATATATATATATATATATATATATATATACACACACACACACACACACACACACATACACACACACACACACACACACACACACACACACACATACATTCATACATACATTCATACATACACACACATAGGGAAAAACTAATTACCAGAATTGAATACCTGTATAACTGATACAATTGAGAGACATCTATTTGTATAAGATAACAGTGTGATATATAAATCTATGATATATATTAATTAAGGATCAAAAACAGAATAGAATAATATATAGGAATGTTTAGCTATCATGTGAAAAGTGATATTAAGGAAGGTTAATTATTGTTAAATATTGAGATATACAATTATTTATACCATTGATATTTCTGATAAAGTAGAAGTAAAGTAGAATTTATATGCAATTGTGGGCAAGGATAAATAGGGGGATAAAAATGGCAACTTCAGTAAAGTTAGTGGGGAAAAAACTGCACCCAATATGATTTCAGCAATACCCCCCGCCCTCCTGAGATCAATTGAGAGCACATTGGGGCTGGAGAAAGGTGGAATGATGGCAGGAACAACAGGACAAGCACCAACAATGCAGAGTATGCAATTGATGCTCCAGGTGATACAAGAGACATTGACGAAAAGCCAAGAAGTGACAACTACAAATCATGAAGAGACAAAGAGGAATCATGAAGAAATGAAAAATGAAATGGGAGAATTGAAAGGAACTATCTGTCAGCCATGACTTCATTTAGTAATCAGGAAAGAAACCACTCAACTCCATTTGATTGAAATCAAGTGTACTTTTACTAATTATAAACGAACAGTTGCAAAGCTAAGCTGAATCTGGTTAATTAGGCGCGGAAACCGAATAATATCATGTATAACTCAATCCCCTCCCCTTGGCACCCCAGTCCATAGTCCAATTATAATGCACCCAACTGTCAGGTGGGAGATAACATCAAAAGGCATCACCAGGATGGAATGCTGGACAGTTAACCTTGGCGGGAAACTCCCTTCTTCCACATGCGCAGTAAGATGGTCAAACAGTATCTAGAATCTTCCTCCAGCACAGCATGATTCCCCTCCCAAATACCATGCCCCCCTCCCGTTTCAATGGCAGCCGAAGCAGCAGCAAGTGGAGGCTGACACTATCAAAAATGTGGATGACAAAATTGAAAGGATACAGAATGCCTTAGCAATCAATGAACAGAAAATCCAGAACATTGAAACAAAAACAGATCAGAAGATGAAAAAAAAATGGAGCTGGAATATAGACAAGTTAATAAAGAATTAGAACTATCAATAATCCAACTTGAAAATGAAAGAGCTGCATTCTACCTAAGATTCCAAAACATACCGGAAGAGAAGGAGGAAGACCTGAAAAGAAAAATGATTGAAATCTTCACCAAAATTTTACAGAGAAAAGAACAAGAGTTGAGAAGGACATCGATGAAGCTTACCATGTCCATACTAATTATGCCAGAAGATATAGGCACGTAAGTGCACATAAGATTTGCTAAAAAAAACAATGAGACATAAAGTGAACAGAAAAACCAGAGAAGGGACGATTACATTACAGGGAAAAGAGTTGATCACGCTTAAACAGATTCCATGAAGAATTCAGGAACAATGTAGGCAAATCAATTTTTAACAAACCAGTCAAATAAAAGCAGAATAATGTACAGATGGTTGGTACCAGAAGGGGTACTGGATAAAAGATAGAGAATATAGAAGAAGCGCAGAAATTCTATGAAGAATATTGCAAAGGGGAAGGAGAACAAGGAAGTAAAGAGGAACTAGAAAGTAGAAGTCAAGAGGAAGAAACATCAGGAGACAAGGAAAGAAACAGGAGAGAAGAACAGAAGCAAGAAAGAGAGAGATCAGAAAAGGAAGGCGCGAGAGGGAAAAGTCAGATACAAACCAGAAGCAACAAAAAACACCCCATCTAAAGATGGACCAGGAAATAACAATTATTTTGATAAACTTGAATGGACTGAACGCACCAAAAAAAAGAGCACAGATGTTTAATAAACTTAAGAAACTGAAGGTAGATATAACCTGTATATAGGAAGTGCATATTAAAAGGGAACATAGGAACTTACTGGAAAACAAAAAACTAGGGAAATTATGTACAGCACTGACAGATAAAAAAAGAGGGATAACAACCTATATAAAGGGGAAAAAAATAAACTCCAAAGAAGTCTACTCTGATGAAGAAAGCAGGATGCTAATGATTGAACTAGAGACAACAGAAAAACCGATATTATTAATAGTCATATATGCACCAAATCAGAAACAAGAGGAATTTTAAAGGAAATTACATGATAAAATAAATGAATTAGAATATGAAAATATTTGCTTAATTGGGGATTATAATGTAATAGTGGATAAAAAAAATGGACTATGAAAGCAAAAAGAAAAATAAAACAAAAAAATACATTACCCATCTTCTTTTTTGAGATGGCAATGGCAATCTCCATGATATTTGGAGAGAAAAGGACAAAACAAGAAAGCAATACACCTTTTATTTGAACCCACATCAGTCCCTATCAAGAATTGACATGGCTTGGATCTCATCTAGTCTATGTAATCAATTAGACGAAATTGAAATAGAAGCAAATGAGTGGGCAGATCATAATCCAATAAAATTAAGATGGAAAGGTCAAAGAAGAAGAAAAAGATGGATGATGAATTCAAATATTGTAAATGAAATAGAATACACTCAAATGCTGGAGAAAGAATTAAAACTATTATTTAGTATAAATAAAAAAGAAGACACCTCAATTCAAAATTTATGGTTTACTATGAAAGCATACACAAGAGGCCTTACATGGTGAGAAAAACTAGAAAACAAAAAGAGCACAAGAACATATGCAAAAAGAACTTAGGGAAGCCGAAGAAGAACTACAGAAAGAGCCAAAGAATAAAATTAAAAAAGAGAAAAGAGAGATGATAAAACATAAGATCAACTTAATAACTCAAAAGGAATTAGCACAGAAAATTAAAGCAGCCAGACAGAATTACTTTGAACAAGCCAACAAACCTGGACGATGGCTGGCATACAGCTTGAAGAACGAAAGAGAAAAAAGGATGCTATATCAATTAAAAGTTGATAAGGGAAGAATTCGACTTTAGAGTTTTATTTAGCTTTTATGCCGCCCTATTCCCAGAAGACTCAGGGCGGCTAACAATAAGAAGGCAAGGGGGGTGGAAGAAGGTGGGGCTTAGCAGTGAGAAGACGGAGTTTCAGGCTATTCCTGAAATTCCCCTATTCCGAAGGAATTTTGGACGGGTCGTTCAGACCCTAGCTGTCCCGGAGAGACAGTGAAAGGTGAGGGGAGATCCAGTGACCTCAGAGACATTCGCAGGTCTCTGGGGGGCTTGGAATTAACCCCTCTTGCCAGCTCCTTCTGGATTAGCTGTATGCTAACCGAAACTGCAGGTTGCCCCTAAGAATGGTGGAAGTGAATTCAACTGGTAAGCTGATTTTATTACTCAAAGAGAGACGGTCCGCACTAAAATTTAAGCTAATTGAAACCAAAGAACAGAAGAATCTAGCGGCGAATTGGTTTTTCTTTAATGGATTTATGGCCGGTGGTTATCCTATTTCTTAAATGTTTTAAAGACTACTTCAACATTCCCCCTGACTCTTCCTAAGTGGGTTGTAAACTAATCTACTACAAATTGGCTTTTTACGATCTGACACTTTTATTGCTGGGCTGTGTTGGTCTAAGATCAGATAAGATCGCACAGCTCCCAGCGTGTTTTTACTTGCAAATATTTTAGAGCCTCTAACTGCGTCACAACATGGCGTAGATACATACTTCAAAAGGTTCATTTCAAATATTTTTCTCTGCATTTCAAAAGTTGTTTGATTCATATGAAAGATTTGAAAAAAATTGGATTATTTGACATTAAAATATGAAGAAAAAAGTGAGAACGTTGAATGTTTGAATGTTCCTGAAATACAAATGAAGAATGTGAGAAATGAAGTCTCTCAACTTGCTGACATGCAGGGTGTCTGGTTTATCTCAGAGGAAGAAAGAAATGCAATGCTGGAAAGGGGGGCAGCTATACAGAAGATTCATTTTAAAAGACAGAGCGCAGGAGGAATGAGAAGTATTAAAGAATCTACACTTTATGAAACATCATTTGCAGATTTTTTAATTCCACCCTTGAGAATTAAAGACAAACTGAAAAGTTTAACAAGCCTAGGACAACGTTATTATTTCATCAGAGACATCCTGAGCAAAAAGGTGCGAAGATATCCCTGTTTGGACTCGCTTATAAAAACATTTGGTAAATCTGTTCCACGAATGGCAATAGGATTAAGAAGGTTTTGTTATTGGAGAGACATAGGCTGATAGATGGAAGAATACAATTTAAAATTAGCTAAATCTAATTACTTTTATTTGTAATAGATATAGCTGAATAATAATTGATAGTAATGTATATAATGTGGAGTTGATATGATAAATAATAATTGGATATGAGAAGGGAAGGTTGGAAATATTTTTGGACCATATACAAAGGTTATTAATCACAATAATTGTCACTATTAAAAAATAAAATAAAATATATATAGTTAAATGTTAACTAATATGGGGAAAATGTTACGATATACGATATAATTACTTAAAGAAGGGAGAATGATAATAAACTACATTGCATGGAAGATGGAATTTTTGGTATTGAATATTATGGATGTTCAGCTAATACAGGATATGAGGATTTGATGTTAATAGAGATTTTACAAATAAGTAAATGAAATGTCAGCATGTGGTTATGGATTAAATCTTTGGCATAGTTAAGGATGAAGGATGTTTAAATAACTGTAGTCAACTAAAAGTGGAGGTATAATGATGTCAATATGGTAAACATTTGAGTTAAGATATTTGAATTAATATGAATTAATGGAAGAGATGCACCAAAACATGTTGTAACCAGCTGATATAGTCCATTCTTGACTAACACTCTTCAAGGGCAGCCCCATGTAGAGCGCGTTACAGTAATCCAGCCTTGAGGTGAAGAGGGCATGAGTGACCCCTATCCCTGGCTCGCCAGAGATCATTGATCAGCGCGACCAAAGCAGTTTCCGTGCTGTAACCAGGCCTGAAACCGGACTGAAAGTAATCCAGATAATCGGTTTCATCCAAGGACCATCGGAGTTGAAAGGCCACCACTTTCTCAACAACCTTCCCTACAAAGGGGAGGTTGGAGACTGGACGATAGTTACTCAAAATTCAATACAAAGCGGAAGAAAAGAAGCATATTATTTACAAATACTTCACAAAACTATACGCGCAAGATAGTATGGAAGAAATCAAAATAAACATTATTTAAACACAGAAAAGATAACACCAATCTCAAAAGAATAAAGGGAGGTGATAAACAGGCCAATAACATTAGCCGAAGTGGAATTAGTCCTGAAAAATCAGAAAAATAATAAAACCCCAGGACCAGACGGAATACCGGTGGAGTTATACAAATATAACAAAATTATATTGAAAGAGCTAGGAGTGGAAATGTTTAATGAAGTATTAGGAAAAGCCAAGACAACTGAATCATGGACAGAAGCAATAATATCACTAATCCCAAAAGAAGAAACCAATCTACAAGAAATTCAAAATTACAGGCCAATTTCATTATTAAACTCCGATTATAAAATATTTGCAGCAATTATGGCAGGAAGAATTAAACAGGTTTTAAATGAACGAATACATCCAGACCAAAATGGATTTTTACCTCACATAGACATTAAAAATAATACGAGAGTTATCCTAGACATAATAGAGTATTACGAGGCGCATCCAGAAAAGCAAATGGTACTGGTTTTCCTTGATACACAAAAAGCATTTGACAACGTAATCTGAAAATTTATAATAACACTATTGGATGAGATGAAATTCGGAGAAAAATTATAAAAATGATAGAAGGATTTTATAACACTCAGACAGCCAAAGTTCTGATGAATGGAGATCTAAGAGAAAAGATTGAAATAAGAAAAGGAGATAGACAGGGATGCCTCCTCTCTCCTTTGCTGTTTATATTAACTTTGGAAATTTTACTAAATGAAATTCAGAAAGACCAGGGAATAAAAGGTTTAAGACTCAAAAATGAAGAATATAAGGCCCAAGCCTATGCTGATGACTTAGTATTTGTTCTAGAGGACTCATTAGAATCCAGCCTGAAATTAATTCAAAAATTAGAAGAATATGGCGAAGTGGCAGGACTAAAGATCAATAAAGACAAAACAAAAATGATAACCAAGAACATGACAAAAAAGCAAGAAGAACTGGAAGTAGCAACCAGAATGCAAACAACTAAGAAAGTGAAATACTTGGGGATCTGGGTGTCGGCAAAATGTTGCACAATTAAAGACAATAATCATAATAAATTAGTGATACAAATAAAGAAAGATTTAGAAAATTAGAAAAATATTCAGTTATCACTCATGGGACATATAGCGACAATTAAAATGAATATCTTATCAAGAATCCTATTCCTGTTGCAAGCCGCACCTATTAATCCAGGTAAAAAATTCTTTCAAGAATTAAATAAAATAACTGCTAGGTTCATTTGGCAGGGATGAAAACCCAGGATTAAACTAATTTCAATGCAAGACAGCAAGGAGAGGGGAGGCTTAGTATTATCAAATTGGGATTTATACGCATTAGCAGAAAGGAAGGAAGGAAAGAAATCATGCATGCGCAAGGAATATGGCTGTTTGTTACCCCTGAGGAAGTGGACAAGGCCATGGGAGTGATGCGTGCCTCCACCTGTTTACTGGACCTGTGCCCCTCCTGGCTGGTCTCGACCAGCGGGGAGGTAACACGAGGCTGGCTCCAGAGGATTACAAATGCATCTTTACAGGAGGGGTCTTTCCCGCAGCCATTAATGGAAGCGGTGGTAAGGCCCCTACTTAACAAGCCTTCTCTGGACCAAGCTATTCTTAAGAACTATCATCCTGTCTCCAACCTTCCTTTTTTGGGAAAGTTTGTTGAGAAGGTGGTGGCGCTTCAACTCCGATGGAGCTTGAATGAAGCAGATTATCTAGACTCCTTTCAGTCTGGTTTCAGGCCTGGGTACAGCACAGAAACCGCTTTGGTCGCACTGACCAATGATCTCTGGCAGGCCAGAGGACATTCCTTTATCCTCATGCTTCTTGACCTCTCAGCGGCCTTCGATTCCATCGACCATGGTATCCTTCTGTGACGGTTGGAGGAGGTGGGAGTGATAGGCACCATTTTACAGTGGTTCTCCTCTTACCTCTCTGACAGGTCGCAGTCAGTGTTGGTTTGGGGACATAGGTTGACCCCTAGGCCCCTTAAATGTGGTGTGCTGCAGGGCTCGGTCTTGTCCCCCCTCCTATTTAACATCTACATGAAGCCGCTGGGTGAGATCATTCAACAGCATGGGGTTAAGTACCATCAATATGCTGATGATACACAATTGTACCTCTCTGCCCCATGCAGCTCAGTGCAGCGGCGGATGTGATGTGCCGATGCTTGGAAGCTGTCAGGAACTGGATGGGGTAAACAAACTCGTACTCAATCCCAACAAGACTGAGTGGCTGTGGATGTTGCCCCCGAAGGACAGTCCAGACAGTCCATCCTTGATCCTGGGGGGTGAAAACTTATACACCTCAGAGAGGGCCCACAATTTGGGAGTCCTCATGGATTCATAGCTGACACTGGAACATCATTTGTTGGGTGTGACCAGGGAGGCCTTTGCTCAGGTTTGCCTGGTGCATCAATTGCGGCCCTACTTAGATCGGGAGGCAGTCCAAACGGTCACGCCCTAGTCACCTCAAGGCTGGATTACTGCAATGCGCTCTACATGGGGCTACCCTTGAAAAGTGTTCGGAGACTGCAACTAGTCCAGAATGCAGCCGTGCAAGCGATATTGGGTATACCTAGGTACAACCACGTCATACCGATCCTCCGCGAGCTGCACTGGCTACCTATTGGTCTCCGGATGCAATTCAAGGTGTTGGTTATTACCTTTAAAGCCCTACATGGCTTAGGGCCAGCATACCTCTGAGACCGCCTACTGCCACATTCCTCCCAACGGCCGGTGAGATCCCACAGGGTGGGCCTCCTTCAGATGCTGTCAGTCAGACAATGCCGGCTGGTGGCTCACTGGAGGAGAGGCTTCTCTGTGGCTGCTCCGACCATTTGGAACGAGCTACCCCCAGAAATCTGGACCTTGCCCACTCTCATGGCCTTCAGAAAAGCTGTGAAAACCTGGCTATTCCGGCAGGCCTGGGGCTGTTGACCTCATTGTTGAGGTCCAGCCCCGATCATAATGAATGTATGTGTGTTGTTTTTAACATGTTTTTATTGTCATTTTTTATTATTTTTCTTTCTTCGATGTAAGCCGCCAGGAGTCCTCCGGGATTGGGCAGCCTATAAATTGATTTAATAAATAAATAAATAAATAAATAAATAAATAAATAAATAATAAAAGAATTTTGACCTTATAAGGCCATGATCTGCAAGCAGGCTGGCATACATTCCTATGGGATGATAAAAATAAAACGCACAAATACTTTCAAAATCATTTAATCAGAAGAGCGTTATTGCAAAAATGGCTCAAAATCAAAAAAATCCACTATGTGAAAATCCCGAATTGGCTATCACCAACAGAAAGGGCGACTCACCCAAATTTTATAGATTTGAACAAAATCCTAAGATACACAGACTTAATTGATAGACAGGGAAATTTAAAAACAGAATTGGCAGATCAGAACATGAAAGTTGACTGGCTAAATTACCTCCAAATCAAAACTAAATACAATAAAGATACTAAATTATATGACATTGAAACAGAACCACACGGATTGGATAAAATTATTCAAAGCTCAGATAGAAAGATGATAGGGAGAATATTTGAATTCCTCCTGAAGTATAAAATGGAAGAGGAAATTGTGAAGGAACAAATGATAAAATGGGCGCAGAACTTTGGCTATAATATTGAATTAGACAAAGGGGAAAATTTTGGGGGAACAAACTTAACCCAATTGCATATAAGGAAAACCAGTACAAAATGTTTTACAGATGGCACCTGGCACCAACAAGGTTAGCTAAAATCTTAACAAATACCTCCCCAAAATGTTGGAAATGCAAATCAATACACAGAACATATTACCATTTATGGTGGACCTGTGAGGAGGCTAATTTTTTTTTGAAAAGGATCAAAAATTGGCTGGAGGCAATAACAGGAGTTAAAATAGAATGGAAACCTGAAGTTCTTTTATTAGGAATAATGTCTGCGAAATACAAGAAAGAAATCCAGTATTTAATACTACATATAATTACGGCAGCAAGGATTGCCTTTGCCCAGAAATGGAAAAATAAATTAATTCCAAGTGAAGATGAAATAATAAGAAAGATTATGGTCTGTGCCGAAATGGACAAACTAACTAAAGAAATCCAGGGAAAAGAAGAATCAGAATTCTACCAGATATGGGATAAATGATAAAGGTGGATGGAGGAAAGAAACAAAAATCAATGAAGGAATATAACAAAACTCAAAAAATAATAGCTATGAGTAAAATAAGCGGGTTAAGAATGGTGAAATCCAAATGAAATACAATAGAAGGGATATAATATAAGGTGAATGGTATCGATTGATAATTGCTATTATAAAGAACAGGAAGTTCCTGTTCGTATTATATAGTATAAATGTGGTATACTTCTAAATTGTGTTTGTGTGTGTATTTTACATGTTTGTTAATAAAAAGCTTTTTTTTTAAAAAACCAGACTTTTGTTATGTTATATATACTTGATTAGGAAATTGTGCCACATCCAATGTGCAAGATTATTAAACAAATCCAATTTTAGAAAACAGTAGAACTAGCAATACTTCATAAAAATAAGAAATAAATGCTTGAATGTTTAATAAAGAATAGGTTTGTTGCTAATTGAAATAATATTCAATATTACATATTCTCTTAAACCAATCCACACACCACTAATGTAAATCAAATGGTCCTCATTTACAATCTGCATATTCATTAGTGAAGCAACAGTGACCAAAAACAAATACCCTATATCATGTTGCCTCTACAAATTAATACAACATGAAAGCAATAAAATAACAGACCTCTTCATTAGTATTGTTCTTTGGGGCAAATATTGTGCCCACAAAGCTGAAAAAAGCAAGAGTGGTATTTTGCCTACTATAGCTTTAAGGCATTTTTTCTTCCTCTTTCCGTTCATAGTCCAGTTCCTTTTTCTTCTAGATTCATTGCACATGCAGAGTTTTTACTGATGTCAGTGGAGCTCCAGGTGTTGAACAGGTGTGGTTTATATAAAACAAGAATCCCACAATATACAATATGTGTGTGTGACAGAGAGACAGAGAGAGACAGAGAGACACACAGAGAGACACACAGAGAAACACACAGACTATAGTGTGGCCCAGACTGCTGGGTGACTTTGGGTCAGTTCTCGTTCAGCCCCACTCACTTCATGGGGTTGTTGTTGTGTAGAAATAGGAGGAGGAAGGGGTGTTATGTATATTAGTGCCTTGAGTTATTTATAAAAAAATAATGAAAGTGATATATAACTCAATAAATAATATAATTTGATATTATATAATAATTATTGGTTTCATATCTGTTCATAACTACCATTGAAGATTCTACTGTTAACATATAATTAAGGGTAAAACTAAAAAGATTTAAAAAAAAAAACATCAAAAGATGATGCTTGATGTTGCCATGGCATGTGGAATTCTTCATATCTCACAAAACAGAATGAAAATATTTTATAAGAGATTCTGGTATAAAACATTTCTTTGAAGACATCCAGGATTTCTTTCATCATAATACAGTAGCTACTGTGATGCAAAATACATTGTGTGTCTCAAGCCTATAATTGTATCTAGTCCAAAGGAAGTCTCTATATTTTTAATATACCTATTGCGTTTCAAAGATTCTCAGGGAATGTTGTATGGGTACAAGGTATGTTGATTAAGGTAAGCCGCTAAATATTGCAACAAAACTTGAAAAGTTGGAAAAAAACAAAATAAACAAAAATGACATAAATTTTGAAAAGGAAACAATGATGCTAATTGACAAAGCTTATTTTTTTTATAGAAGAAAGAAAAGTAGAAATAGAAAAAGCTGTACTTTTTTGGGATGTTCATGAACTTTTAATTAACTAAGTTTCAAAAGCATGACAATCATAGTGTTGAAAGCAGACCAAGTTTTGATTAACAAATCTGTGAAAGATTACTTGGTAGCAATCAGGATGGGTCTCAAGGCTTATGCCCAAAGCTCTCTTACATTGAATAAATGCAAACAAATGTGTGGGTATTGTCCTTGATTGCATGAACATTTTTCCCCTTTCTTTTGTACAGACAGTCTAAAAGGAATTGACATCAATAGCACCATATATAAAAACCAGGAATACACATGTTTTTTTTAAAAAACATATTAATAATTTCACTAATTTGAATAATATTTGTTTGTCTATAATACTAAGGCAAAACATGGTTCAGGGTAGCATGAATCTAGCCATAGTAGCTTATTTAGTAGCCTACATATGAGCAACCATGATTTTCCATAGTATGTAAATCTGGCCAATGGATTATACAGTAGAACTTCCAACTGAAAGGTACAATAATAATAAGAATACTAAACAAAGAAAAGAAAGAATGATGTCAGTAAGAAGTGTTCAGTTCCATTACAGGCTTTTAATTATGCATTATAAAAATAATGAGTATTGATACAATTGAGAAAGCAGAAGCCTTCTATACAGAACATCTGAGAGGAAAGGCCGAGAAATCCGGAAAGGAAGAACTTCTGGTGCAATTGCTAGACATACCTATAATTGAACCTGAGAAGGTGGAAGGGGCCGTAGGTGGGATTGACATTGTAGAAGGTGCTGTAGTTGGGGTTGAGATTAGAGAACAACGGGAACCAAGAACAACTAGAGCTAAAAATCCTAATTATAAAATATAAAAATGGAAGGAACAAAATTGCTCTCAATCAATGTAAATGGACTTAATTCAGTAATCAAAAGAAGGAAAATATTCCATAAATTAGAAAAGCTAAAAATAGATACAATCTGCTTACAAGAAGTACACACATCCAACAAAGACACAATTATTTATTAGTACAACCAAAACTTGGCAAAACTTTCACCTCTTTGGTGGACTGTAAGAAAAGAGGGGTGACTTTTTATATTAAAGATAAAATCCCAGCAAAACAAATTTATACAGATGAGGATGGAAGAATTTTGATGGTGGAAATTATGGACAACGTAAGGAAAATATTTTTTTATTAATTTTTTTTAAATTTAAAACAAGTACAACATCTTTCTTTACATGCTATAGAAAGTGTATCAGTCGGTCACAAATAAACTTTCGTACATCTCCTCCACAGTCAACAAATATAACTCATGTTAACTCAAGCATTTTAACTCAAATATTCATACATATCACCATCATCATATATCCATTTTCATTTGACTGTAATTATTCTTTAAAAATATTGATAATAATAATAATCTTAAACAATACATGCCCACACCAGTCCCGTAGCTGTCCCGTAAATACAGTGAAAGGTGAAGGGAGATCCAGTGACCTCAGAGACGTGCGCAAAGTCTCTGGGGGGCTTGGAATTAACCCCTCCTGCCAACTCCTTTCTGGATTAGCTGTATGCTGACCGAAACTGCAGGTTGCCCCTAAGAATGGTGAAAGTGGATTCAACTGGTAAGATGATTTTATTACTCAAAGAGAGACGGTCCGCACTAAAATTTAAGCTAATTGAAACCAAAGAACAGAAGAATCTAGCGGCGAATTGTTTTTTTTTAAATGGATTTATGGCCGATGGTTACCCTATTTCTTAAACGCTTCAAGGAATTCTTCAACATTCCCCCCTGACTCTTTCTAAGTGGGTTGTAAAACTAATCTACTACAAATTGGCTTTCTACGATCTGACACTTTTATTGCTTGGTTGTGTTGGTCTAAGATCAGATAAGATCACACAGCTCCCAGCGTGTCTTTACTTGCAAATATCTTAGAGCCTCTAACTGCGTCTCAACATGGCGTCGATTTATATTCCCAAGGGCTCATTCCAAATACTTTTTTCTGCATTTCAAAAGTTGTTTGATTCATATCAAAGTGTTGAGATCCATTACCAGTTCTGTGTATAGGGCGACTATGGCTGTCTGGAAAACACAGGCCCAGAGATGGATGCTAACAAAAACATTCTTGTTAGCAATACGTAAGTCTTCCTATTAATTAGCGCGCCTCTCTGTACCAGCTTCTATCTAGCAGTTAGCATTTCAAAGGCAGGAATTCGAGCTGCTCACTTTTCTCCACTCCCCCCTCCTTATCTCTTCACCTCCCTCCCTTCTCAACTATCTCTCTTCTCCTGCCCAGGGAAGCAGCCCCCCTTTTGATTCACCTCTCCTCTTTTGCCCAGAGACAAAGCCTTTTGCCACGCTGCATTATTATTATTGGATTATTTAGTCATGTGCCTTTTGATGTAATTTGTATACACCTTCTTTTTGTTTGGGACTAATAAAAAAGCCTCCCGGGCATCGCTCGGGGCCAAGGTTTATCACAAGAAGGAATTGTCCGGTGTCTTTCTTCTCATTCGGCTACAAGCATGAGCGGCCCATCAGAAGCGTGAAAAAGCCGCAACTGGTGACCCCGACGTGATCTTGCTGATCAAGCACGTCGCTGCATCCGTCCCATTTGGAGTCCTCTTGCTCACCGGTGAAGGAACGCCTCTTGCATACCAGGACCGGCCATCGCAGACGGAGCATCCTCCCAGACTCGTGAGTAATGGGGGCAGGATTCTCTAAGCCTCAGGTTGCACACCTTTTCGAACTTAGAGAATTGTCCAAATCCTCAATATTAATCTTAAAAAACAATGGGAACTTTCTCCCCATCCCTTCAAAAAAAGATCTTACTAACCTTTTCAGGTACATTTATCAAATTTGTCCCACATATCCTGAGAAGGGCTCAATTCGAATAACCATTTGGGCAAAATTAGGGAAGTATTTTCACCAGCCTCCAAGGGCACCAGCGAAAATACTCTCCACTTGGCAGATCGTCATGGAATGCTTAAAAGTTCATGAAAAGGCCATGATGGGGGGACCGGACCCCCCCCCTGCCATATTTGGAAACCTCTTCACTAAATTCACACTTTGAATCCAAGGCTTCCTCTTCCCTTGTATGCATGCCTCTGTCACCCTCAGCCTCTGAAGCTCCTCAGCATTACATCCCTTTAGAGGATGCTTCTGCCTGCTTTCCAACCTGACTCACAGTTGGGAAACTAATCCTGGGGCATTCAGCCAGCCCCACACAAAAGGCTGCTTCTCATCTTCCTTCTTATTTCAATCTCTTGGCAAGTGAACCTATAGATGCTCCAATGCCTGGCTCTTCTTATTTTCTTCCGGTCATCCCGGCTACCTGTCTTCCATTACTCCCTACGATGCCTCTCTTAGTCTTTCCTCATCGTGATTTCATGTCTCAAGGAGTTCTTGCTACTCCCTTTCTTACTGACTATTCTGATTTCTCTTCTGTTGCTTTGAGCACCTGAATCTTTTTCACAGATGTTTCACAGAGCAATTGATTTATAGGATCTGAATTGGAATGGAGAAGAATGCTTTTGTGCATGCATGAGTGTGTGTGTGTGTGTGTGTGTGTGTGTGTGTCTGTGTGTGTGTTTGAGGGAACGAGGGCTTCCAGTAAGGGAATTGCACCTATTTAGGTAAATTATGGGGACAGGTTGGGCAATAGAGAGTAAAGAGAAAGTGATAAAAGAGTGGGAGAGAGAGGAAGAAAGAAAAAAGAGTGACAGAGACTGACAGAGACAAAGAGAAAGAGTATGAGAGAGACAGAGAGAGAAGAGAGAAAGAGAAAAGAGATATCCCACAGCCCTTACATTACCCCAGTGTTTGTTATAAAAAAGAAATCTGGTAAATGGCATTTTTTGCATGATTTGCGGGCTGTTAATAAAATTCTCCAGCCCATGGGAGCGCTGCAATGCGGCCTCCCCAATCCAAATTTGATTCCCCAAGAGTGGGATCTCATGATCATTGATTTAAAAGATGCCTTTTTTTCTATACCTCTCCATGAAAAAGATCGCAAACTGTTTGCTTTTACTGTCCCAGAATTTAACAACTCCAAACCTGCTTCTCGCTTTCAATGGACAGTCCTGCCTCAGGGAATGCTCAACAGCCCCACCATGTGTCAATATTTTGTAGATAAAACTTTGCAGCCGTATCAGACGGCACATCCTCACTTTTTAATTTACCACTATATGGATGACATCTTGGTAGCAGCATGTGGGCCCCCAGGCACGGTTTTAGCAACATTACCTTTTTTGACTAATCTTCTCCATAAAAATGGCCTGCACATAGCTCCAGAAAAGGTTCAAACAGCACAACCTTTTTCGTACCTGGGTCATAAGCTTTTGGCCTCTCATGCTGCACCTGCAATGCCAAAATTGGACTTGCCACACACTCCCACATTAGTACAGTTACAGCAATATTTGGGCTCCATTAATTGGGCACGCCCATATATGGGGCTCACAACCCCTCAATTGGCTCCGTTGTTTTCTGCATTAACAATGGGCAAAAACCCTGAAGATGTTATTAAATTAGATGAAACACATCAGCAAGTTTTAAAAGAGGTAAATGAGGCCCTCGCTCAAATTTGGGTGGATCGTTTTCAGGATAACACTCCCTTAGCTTTCATTATATGTAACACTCTTGGTCTCCCAACAGGAGCCGTGGTACAAAAAACTTCAAAATTATTAATTATTGAATGGGTACATTTGTCTCACACCCCAAAATCCACAATTTCTCAGAAACCTGCACTTTTTGCAGCTCTAATTACAAAAGCCCGTGTCAGAACAAAGCTGTTGGCCGGAATTGAACCTTCCACGATTTTTGTCCCTTGTTCTTTATCAACTTGGGAGACCTTATTTGCTAATTCGGAAAACCTTCAATTCGCACTTGCTGACTGGCCAGGTGAGATTTCTTGCCATGCACCTCCCGACCCTAGATTGGCTCTTTTGAAAACTGTTCCCCTGCAATGGCACACTCCATATTCCCCCCTCCCGCTTCCTCAGGCCATGACTATTTTTGCTGACGGAAGCAAAACCTATGGTGCTTGTGCCTGGCAGGAGAATGGTCGGTACACAAAAATTACCCCCCCCCCGCAGACTTCCACTCAGCGTGCGGAGCTTGCTGCCTCTATTTTGGCTTTTTCAACTTTTCCAAATACACCCTTTAACTTGATTTTGGATAGCCTCTATGTAACTCAGATTGTGAAATCAATTTATGAGGCCTATCTTTCTCCCTCATTGGAACCACAATTACTCTCGCTCTTTTTATCTTTGCAGAAGTTAATTTCTGCCTGCACCCACTTTTTTCATGTTTTCCACATTCGAAGCCATCAGCCCTTCCCTGGGCCTCTCCAGGAGGGCAATGATGTTGCTGACGCTGCGGCATCAGCCCCCCCACCCCATGTCAATGTTTGTTCTGCTATCACACCTTGGGATAGCCACTCTTACTTTCATCAGAATAAGAAAGCGCTCATGAAACAATTTGGCATTACTGCAAATGAGGCTTCTGCTATTATTCAGCAGTGCCCTTCCTGTAGCCAGCATGCAAACTCTCTCCCTATGGGGGTAAACCCCAGGGGGACAGAGTGTTGCCAGATTTGGCAAATGGATGTTACCCAATATCCTCCATTTGCCCCTTGGAAATATTTACATGTTTCCATTGACACGTATTCAGGCTACATTATGGCATCCCCCCAAAGGGGTGAAGCCACCAAACATGTTATTAATCATTGTATTCAGACCTTTGCATCGCTGGGACGCCCAAAAGAATTAAAAACAGACAATGGCCCTGCTTACACAAGTGCAGCCTTTGCTGCCTTTTGTAACCAATGGGGCATTGTACATAAATTTGGCATTCCTTATAACAGCCAGGGTCAGGCGTTGGCTGAGCGCGCCAACCAGACATTAAAACATGCCCTGGACAGATATATTGGCAATAGGGGGAAAATGCCCCCTGGCCTCCCAGCAGTGCAGGACACGCTTAACCTTTGCCTTTATACCCTGAATTTCTTAAATCTTACTGGCAGCCCACCATCCTCAGCAGCGACTCGTCATTTTGCAGCTCCACCTACTGCAGACACCCCCCGTCCACCTGTCTACTATCGCTGCCTACCTGACCTGACGTGGCGAGGACCTGCTGACCTGATCACCTGGGGGAGAGGCTACGCTGCAATCCAACTAAAAGACAAGGTGCTCTGGGTGCCGGGAAGACACGTAAGACCTTTTCTTCCTAAATCACCACCACACACTTCCAGGGATGGCGATCGTCCGTCAGCCCCCAAATGAGGTACAGCTTGTGGAGGTTGCCTCCTGGCCTGACCTGGAAAACAGGTCTGGACACCCTCTGCCATATGAGACCACAGAGGCAGTTTCCTGCCCCGACCAGGAAAACGGGGTAGGACACCCTCCACCGTATTCGCCACCAGAAGGATGTCCCTTATTTCGAAGAAGACCTCCAGGTTATCCCCTGTCGCGGTGGCGGGAAGGTATGAAACCCTTAAGTTTTAGAACTTTCTCATATCATTATGTTATTTTTTCACTGTGTGGCATAGTCTTAGTATTGCTTGCATTTTTAATACGCTGTGAAATTTCCCATCGTGCCTCTTACAAGTTACAGGAACCATTGCATGTGCCTACTAGATCTCTCACACACAGGGTGAAAAGGTCAGCTGCTTCTCACGGTCTGCACACCCGAATGACATACAACCTGTGGATGCGTTTGGCAGAACAGGCAAACGTATCCAATTTTTGCCTAAGCGAAGCTGTGGACCTGAACATGTTATTAGGGAATTGTTTAATACCAGTTTGCATGCCTCTTTCCGTTATTTTAAAAGACACCCAGCTGGCAATGTTTAAAAAAAGAGAGGAAGTTAATTACGGTGACTCTATAGTGTGGGGCCCTGTCACAAGATGGCTCCCAGCTGATGCCATGTCTCTCACCACACCCTTTGTAGCTAATGGACCCAACGTTACATGTGCACGCATTCAAAATTGTACTGCTTCTCTCACACAATCCTGTATACCCATGGGAATCTTTCCTTCCAACTGTTCCACCTACGAGAACATTTCCTATAATTGGGCTCACGTTCTGCTTCCTGCTGGTTGGTTTTTCACATGTGGTCAAAAAACTTTTAATTACATACCTGCTAATCTATCAGATACACGTTGCTGTCTGAGTCGTCTTACTGCGGTTCTACCAACCAAGCAGGACCTCACTCCATGACCACGGAGGTCGTTGGTAGTCCTTGATGAAACATGTGACAGCTCAATTAATCTTTTTAACGAGGCTGAATATCTTTCCCTTGCTATCTCTATAGTTGGTGTTCCGGCATTAGCAATGCATAACCACAGGACAGCCCATCGCATTGCCTGTTCCCTTGCAAAAACTATAAACATCACATCAGCAGCCATAGCTGCCTTGAATCAGGAACAGGCAGAGATCAGACATGCTGTCTTAGACAATCGTGCTGCCATTGATTTTCTGTTACTGGTACATCATTTAGGCTGTGAATCTGTCAAAAACATGTGTTGTTTTAACCTGTCAGACACCTCTCAATTGGTTAAGCATCAAATCAGTTCCTTAAAGGAGTTGGCTTCCCAGATTCGAGAAGACGTCCTGCCAGCCTGGTGGGATGGTCTGTGGTCCTGGCTACTGGATGGCTCCTGGTTAAGAAGCATTTTTTCCTCCATTATGTGTATTATAGTAGTGCTTGTGTCACTTTGCTGCTGCATTCAATGCCTACCCCCCCTTTTTCAGCTATTCAAAGGCCTTTTTTCCTCAGCTAGGAAGGACGCTCTTATCAACGAAACTAAGTCCCTTCTGGACGCTGAGAACGACCATGAGTTGGACAACAATTTGTTTGTAAAGGTATTTGCTATAACCAGTGATGATGAAGAATCTGCATTTTGATATGTTTGCTTTCCTCCTTCTCATTTTAAAACAAAAATGAGGAGATGTTGAGATCCATTACCAGTTCTGTGTATAGGGCGACTATGGCTGTCTGGAAAACACAGGCCCAGAGATGGATGCTAACAAAAACATTCTTGTTAGCAATACGTAAGTCTTCCTATTAATTAGCGCGCCTCTCTGTACCAGCTTCTATCTAGCAGTTAGCATTTCAAAGGCAGGAATGCGAGCTGCTCACTTTTCTCCACTCCCCGCTCCTTATCTCTTCACCTCCCTCCCTTCTCAACTATCTCTCTTCTCCTGCCCAGGGAAGCAGCCCCCCTTTTGATTCACCTCTCCTCTTTTGCCCAGAGACAAAGCCTTTTGCCATGCTGCATTATTATTATTGGATTACTTAGTCATGTGCCTTTTGATGTAATTTGTATACACCTTCTCTTTGTTTGGGACTAATAAAAAAGCCTCCCGGGCATCGCTCGGGGCCAAGGTTTATCACAAGAAGGAATTGTCCGGTGTCTTTCTTCTCATTCAGCTACAAGCATGAGCGGCCCATCAGAAGCGTGAAAAAGCCGCATCAAAGATTTGAAAAAAAATTGGATTATTTGACATTAAAATATGAAGAAAAAGGTGAGAACGTTGAATGTTCGAATGCTCCTGAAATACAAATGAAAAATATGAAAAATGACGTCTGGTCTATCTCGGAGGAAGAATGGAATGCAATGCTGGAAAGGGGGGCAGCTATACGGAAGATTCATTTTAAGAGACAAAGCGCAGGAGGATTGAGAAGTATTAAAGAATCTACACTTTATGAAACATCATTAGCAGATTTCTTAATTCCACCCTTGAGAATTAAAGTCAATTTGAAAAGTTTAACAAGCCTGGGACAGCATTATTATCTCATCAGAGACATCCTGAGCAAAAAGGTGCGAAGATATCCCTGTTTGGACTTGCTTATAAAAACATTTGGTAAATCTATTCAATGAATGACAATAGGACTGAGAAGGTTTTGTTATTGGAGAGACATAGGCTGATAGATGGAAGAATACAATTTAAAATTAGCTAAATCTAATTACTCTTATTTGTAATAGATATAGCTGAATAACAATTGATATTGATAGTAATGTATATAATGTGGAGTTGATATGATAAATAATAATTGGATATGAGAAAGGAAGGTTGGAAATACTTTTGGACTATATACAAAGGTTATTAATCACAATAATTATCACTATTAAAAAATAAAATAAAATATATACAGTTAAATGTTAATTAATATGGGGAAAATGTTATGATATACGATATAACTACATAAAGAAGGGAGAATGATAATAAACTATACTGCATGGAAGATGGAATTTTTGGTATTAAATATTATGGATGTTCAGCTAAAATAGGATCTGAGGATTTGATGTTAATAGAGGATTTTACAAACAAGTAAATGAAATGTCAGCATGTGGTTATGGATTAATTCTTTAGCACAGTTAAGGTTGAAGGATGTTTAAATAACTGTAGTTAACTAAAAGTGGAGGTATAATGATGTCAATATGGTAAACATTTGAGTTAAGATATTTGAATTAATATGAATTAATGGAAGAGATGCACCAAAATATGTTGTAACCAGCTGATATACTTTTTTTTATAATATATACCTGTGTTCTTTTTTTTTCTTCCCTGCCTTGTCTTTTGTTTGTTTTTTTGACAACGTAAGGAAAATATTTTTAATTGCAATTTATGCACCTAACGAAAAACAAGATGAATTTTATAAAAAACTCCATAAGAAAATAATTGACTTGGAATATGCTGATATTTGTATGATGGGAGACTTTAATGGCATTATAAATCAGAACATGGACCATAAAACACATAAAACAATAAAACCAAATAGTAAAACACTCCCGAAATCTTTCTTTAAGATGATGGATGAAACCAATCTAAAAGATATTTGGAGAGAAAGAAACCCCACCAAAAAACAGTACACCTTATACTCAAATAGACACCTATCATTCTCCAGAATTGATATGATTTGGGCCTCAACGGATCTTTTTAGCTGTATACAAGAAGTTGAAATTGAACCAAATATCCGGGCTGACCACAACCCAATGACCATAAAATGGAGAGCACAAAGAACAAGATCTAGATGGACTTTAAATAACACAATATTGAAAGAGAAAGACTTTGTAAAGAAAATCGAAAAAGAATTGACTTTCTTTTTTAAAGATAACAAAAAAGAAGATACATCCTTGCAGAACCTTTGGGATACAATGAAGGCCTTTTCTAGAGGTCTGATAATAGACTATACAAAGATGAGAAACTCAAAGAAAAGACAAACATCCAAAAATCTAGAAAAAGATTATAGTATCTTGGAAAAAGAACTACAGAAATCTCCACAAAAGAAAGAGATTAAAATAAAAATGGATATAATTCAACATAAAATAGACTTACTGAAAAATGAGGAATTGGCACAAAAAATTAGAAGCACTAAAAGGAAATATTTTGAAAATGCAAACAAACCAGATAGATGATTGGCATACAAACTGAGAAAGGAGAGAGAGGCAAAGAAAATACAACAACTAAAAGACAAACAAGGACAAACTCATTATGGAAATGCAGAAAAGAAGAAAATCATACAAAATTACTATGCTAAATTGTATGAACAAGAGAATATTGAAGAAGAAGAAGTCAAATAATATCTACAAAATGCTAATCTTCCCTTAATACCCAATGATATTAGAACTATGTTAGAAGGTAGAATAACAATGATGGAATTAACTCAAGCGCTAAAAAGACAAAAAAATGGGAAGGCCCCTGGCCCGGATGGCTTACCTGTGGAATTCTACAAAACGCTAGAGGAATCTTTGTCTCTTCTCCTATTAGAAGTTATGAATGAAGTAATGACTGAAAGTAAAATACCCAACTCCTGGTTAGAAGCATACATTACATTAATACCCAAAGAGGCAGACCACACGCAAATTAAGAATTACAGACCAATCTCCTTGTTAAACTCAGACTATAAGTTATTTGCTTCTATACTGGCAGAGAGACTGAAAAAATATTTAAATGGGTTTATCCATTCAGACCAAAATGGTTTTCTACCAAAGAGGCAAATTAGAGACAATATAAGAACAATCTTGGACACTTTGGAATATTATGAAGTCCACCCCGAAAAGCAAATGGCCTTGATGTTTCTTGACGCACAGAAGGCTTTTGATAACATGAACTGGTTATTCATACAACAAATGGAACTAATGAACTTTGGCAAGAACTTTATTCAAGCTATACAAACAGTATATCACAAACAAACAGCTAAGATAATGATAAATGGAGAATTGACAGATCCTATTGAAATAAAGAGATGTACGAGACAAGGCTGTCCATTGTCACCGCTGCTCTTTGTCCTAACTCTAAAAGTTTTAAACAGAAGAATCAGAGAAGAGGAAGAAATAAAGGGAATGACTATTAAAAAAGAATACAAGTTGCAAGCCTTTGCAGATGACTTAGTCTTCATCCTTGAGGAGCCATTGGAATCTACACCTAAATTAATAGAATGTATTGAGGAATATGGAAAAGTAGCAAGTTTGAAAATAAATAAAGACAAAACAAAAATCATGACAAAAAAACATATCAATAAAGCACAAAGAAGAATTGGCAGAAATCGCAGAGATGCAAGTTACGAACAAGGTCAAATATTTGGGGATCTTTTTAACAGCTAGATGCAGTATCCTCAAAGAGGATAATTATTTTAGATTGAAGCAACAAATTGCAATGGACCTGGTGAAATGGCAAAATATCCAACTATCAATGATCGGGAGAATCTCTACAATTAAAATGAATATTTTACCTAGAATCCTATACTTGTTCCAGACAATCCCAATTAGGTTAGGGAAAGAATACTTTGAAGACTTAAATAAAATGGTGTTGAAATTCATATGGCAGGGGAAAAAAGCAAGAATAAAATGCAAAGTTTTGCAGAATGCTAAATCAAGAGGAGGGTTCGGACTACCTGATTGGGAACTATACTACCAGGCAGCTAGTCTAATGTGGATTAAGGAATGGTAGGCTTTTGAACCTAGAGGCTCATGACTTACTGTTGGGATGGCATGCTTTTTTATGGTATAAGGGAACTAAAGCGCATGGTTATTTTAGGAGGCACCATATAAGAGAGGCTCTGTTATTAAACTGGGAGAAGGTTAAGAGGCTACAATATTTAAAAATTCCAGTCTGGATATCAACCATTGAAGCCTTTTCATATTCAATAACATATAAGAAGGAACAAACAGTTAGATATGCTGAGCTATTAAATACAGAGGGTGAACTCAAATCTATACAAGACTTGAAACAAGAAGGTATTGAAGTTAATTGGTATTCATATGTGCAAATACATTCTAGGTATAATGAAGATCAAAAAAAGGAGGGTTTTTATGATAAAATGACTGAATTAGATAAAATCTTAACAGGTACCGATGAAAAGGTAATTAAAAAACTCTATGGCTATTTACTAGAAGTGAAACTCCATGAGGAACAAGTCAAAGAAACTATGTTAGCTTGGGGAAAAAACTTTGGGCATGGGATTGAATTAGAGAAATGGCAAAAACTGTGGACTCAAAACTATAAAATGACAATTACAATTGCATATAAAGATAATTTGTATAAGATGTTTTTTTCAGGTGGCATTTATCCCCATTGAAAATTGCAAGAATGTCCAAGAACAAATCTGAAAAATGCTGGAAATGTCATCAGACCCCGGGCACATACTACCACATATGGTGGACTTGTACTGAAGCAAAAAAATATTGGACTAAAATCCACATGTGGTTGGAGAAAATGATACATAAACATATAGATTTAAAACTGGAACTCTTTCTATTGGGAATAATACCAGAAACATACAACAAGGACTTGAAATATCTGATTGTGAATATTTTAACAGCTGCTAGAATTGTATTTGCCAAAAATTGGAAAAACGAGAAAGTACCATCTCAGGAGGAAACTATTCGGAAAATAATTGAATGTGCCGAAATGAGTAACCTTACATTTGAAATTAGAGAACAAGAGGATGAGCAATATTATAAAGTGTGGGACTTGTTTTACCAATGGTTAGATTAAAAAAACCTGGGAATGAAACTGTTTACTTATGTTGTAATAACTTTTTATTTTTTGTCTTTTTTATTCTTTCTGTTATGAAATAGAGTACTACTTATATGATATATAAAGGACAATAATATTTTTTTTAATGTATAAGAGTGAGATGATTTGAATACTTTGGTATAATTGTATGTAGTGACCATTTCACATTAGAAAGATCTTTGTATATTAAACAGATTAATGATGATGTAAGAAAGAATTGATATATACATGAATTAAAATACTTAACTACTATATGGATGAATAATTAATAATGGGAAACCATTCTTGGAAATCTGGATGATTGGAGACATTATGATCAATTGAAAATATGAATGTTTTATTATAAACCAATGGGAATTTCTTGTCCCAATCTTCGCTTTTTCTCTTTAGAGATAGGTGATACTATAATAGTTCAAAGACTTATTGTTATTTGATAGATAATTATGAATTTAAGGAAATAAGGATTGTTACAAATGAAATAATATTAATGGTAATCTAAGTGTATAATGCTCAATGACAGCGAAACATTTAGCCATGTTTAATGTAAACCAGTGATGTTAATCCTAAATTTAAGAATTGATGCACAAAAACTTGTAACCAAACGACATGCTTGATGAAATGGAGGAAAGTTGTTCTTTTTTTCCTCTCTTGCTTTGTTTTTGTATGTGTTGTTTTGTTTAAAAAGAATAAAAATATATTTTAAAAAAATAATGAGTATGGTCAGTGACCAAAAATATCCTATTGATGAATTCTAATAAATACATTGTTCTCTAAAGGGTGGTAATATGGGCTAATAAATTGGATATGAGCAAGCCAACCCAGTCAAATCTAGATAAATCTTTGAGATCATAATTAAAGTATTATTGAGTGTGCTTCAGAAATGGTTTCCATATGCAACAGAATGAAAAAGACCAAATATGAAACTGAGATGACTAGTATTTTTTAATGCTGACTATGCAAAAATAAAGTTTTCCAAAAGTTTTTAAAAATGAAATGAAATCTCGAAACAGGACCAATTTAAGAAGAAACTTTTCTTCAAATGTTTTGGTTTCCCCAAAACATTGTTAAGATAGGAATAATCAAACATCAAGTTTCAACAGCTACTTGTTGAGATCAGAAATTATAAATATGATGCTTTCCAAAGCAGCTGTCAGCATCCAGAGGAAGTAGAAATTCAGAGATAAATAATCAAATTAAGTAAATGAATGTGTGATGGTGACTCTGAGTGTTTTAGGCCAATTGAATTTAGTGGTGAAGCTTTGGGTTTCACCCTGATATTGTGGGAATTATTGCTATGTTCGCTGGTTTTTTAAAAATGTCTCATTTCACGTAATTTTATATTTTTAGTGTACAGACAGTTTGCTTCCAATATGAGAGTTGTCAGAGTTCCCATAGTTTAATTTGTTTTTTATGTTTAGTTTGTTTTTATTTTAGTTTGAGATTATTTCATTAACACTATAGTACTCAGTATAAATCTTTGGGAAACTTCATTTCTATAAATGGAAAGGAATGCATGTATTGATACAATTAATCAGAGTAGAAATTAAAAAAATCCCTGCAACAATCTATATGAAACTTGTCATACTTCATTTATTTGAAAATCACATCATGTTTTAAAGCCAAATATGAACAGCCACTTGAGTTTTTCTCATTCATTCATGTTTCAGACCAACTGAATTGAGATATTTTAGACCATTGCTTAAGACCCTAAAAGTAGATCAAGGGTCTCTACTATTTATCACTGAAAACTTCATAAAAAAGAATGTAACTTTTACATATTTTTAAAATACATTGAATATTTATTTTAGTCTCACTCAAGAAACCAAAAATAAGTCATAATAATTACAGAATGATTCAAAATAAAAAAGAGTGATGGAATGAGATATATAAAATAGGCAGAGACAGAGACAGAGACAGACAGAGACAGAGAGTGAGGGGGAGGGAGGGAGGGAGGGAGGGAGGGAGGGAGGGAGGGAGGGAGGGAGAGAGAGAGAGAGAGAGAGAGAGAGAGAGAGAGAGAGAGAGAGAGAGAGAGAGAGATTGCAGATGTTAGAAATGATCAGTTTTGGAATAAAATATATTCCAAAAATGTATGTGCATTTTTCTGAAAAAAATTATTCATCTTGTGAGATGCATAGCCTAATTGCAGTCTAGTCCAAAAATATATTATTTTGAATTATTAATGGATTCATATACCTGCATTTTCTAATTCAACTGTAAGCACATAGGTTGATTATTTTCATGTATTACCATGTATCAATACATAAAAAGAAGATACCAGTCAGAGTAAAGAATCTCAAAATTTACAGGGAGAAAAAGCCATTAAAATTTTGGTAGAAATATTCCAAGAAGGCTGAATATGCACAATAATCTCAACTTTTTTTTCAATTTTTTAAGAAAAAATCAGGGATGAAAGCAAAATAGGATGACATATCCACATACAGCAGAGAACTGGTTTCCACTCTTACTCTACCAAATAATATTTTCAATTTTATTTAAATTAATGGAACCAAATAAATACTTTTTTCTTTCATTCCCTTTACTATAGTCTCCTATCAGGGGTTGGCAGCCATAAATGTTAAGAATTCCAGGTGATGATCTATAGCCAGGATGGCGAATCTATGGCACGCGTGCCACAGGTGGCACACAGAGCCATTTGTCAGGGCATGTCCTCTCTTAGCAGTGGTTTACAGAGTCAGTATGTTGCCCCCAACAATCTGGGTTCTTATTTTACAGATCTCAGAAGATGGCTGAGTCCATCTTGAGCCTGGTGAGATTCGAACCTCCAAATTGCAGGCAGCCCACAGTCAGCAGTTCAGTTCAGTTCAGTTTATTATATTTATATGCTGCCCTTTTCCCCCGAAGGGGACTCAGGGCGGCTCACAACTCGAACCAGGGAAGAGGGATACAGACAAAAATTTAAAAAACAAAGCAAAGCATAACAATGCATAATTTAAAACATACAACAGTCATACCATTCGAGACGGGGGGCAACAGCTCTTTAGCCCCAGGCCTGTCTGAACAGCCAGGTTTTAAGGGCTTTGCGGAAGGCCTGGAGGGTGGTGAGGGTTCGAATCTCCACAGGGAGTTCGTTCCAGAGGGTCGGAGCAGCCACAGAGAAGGCTCTCCTCCAGGTAGTTGCCAGTCGACACTGGCTGGCTGGAATTCGGAGGAGGCCTAATCTGTGCGATCTAATCGGTCTAGTGGAGGTAATTGGCAGCAGACGGTCTCTCAAGTACCCAGGTCCAATACCATGAAGGGCTTTATAAGTGACGACTAGCGCCTTGAAACGTATCCGGAGACCAATAGGCAGCCAGTGCAGCTCGCGGAGGAGAGGTGTTACGTGGGTGAACTGAGGTACACCCACAATCGCTCGCACGGCTGCATTCTGGACAAGCTGAAGTCTCCGAATACTCTTCAAGGGCTGCCCCATGTAGAGCACATTGCAGTAGTCCAGTCTAGAGGTCACAAGGGCGCGAGTGACTGTTGTGAGGGCCTCCCAGTTCAGGTAGGGACGCAACTGGTGCACCAGGCGAACCTGGGCAAATGCCCCCCTGGTCACAGCCGACAAGTGGTGTTCAAAAGTCAGCTGTGGGTCCAGGAGGACTCCCAAATTGCGAACCCTGTCTGAGGGGCGTACTGTTTGACCCCCCAGCCTGAGAGACGGAACACTTGGCCAATTAGTAGGAGGGAAACACACCAGCCACTTGGTCTTATCTGGATTGAGTACAAGCTTGTTAAGCCCCATCCAGTCCCTAACAGCCTCGAGGCACTGGCACATCACATCAACTGCTTCACTGAGTTGGCATGGGGCGGACAGATACAGCTGCGTATCATCCGCATACTGATGGTATTTTATCCCGTGCCGTCGGATGATCTCACCCAGCGGCTTCATGTAGATATTAAACAGGAGGGGGGACAGGACTGAACCCTGCGGCACCCCATAATTCAGGGGCCTAGGGGGTTGATCTCTGCCCTCCGACCAACACCGACTGCGACCTGTCCGAGAGATAAGAGGAGAACCACCGTAGTACAGTGCCTCCCACCCCCACCTCCCGCAGTCGTCGCAGAAGGATACCATGGTCGATGGTATCGAAGGCCACTGACAGGTCAAGGAGCACTAGGATGGAGGCATAACCTCCATCCCTGGCTCTCCAGAGATCATCAATCAATGCAACCAAGGCGGTTTCCGTGCTGTAGCCAGGCCTAAATCCCGACTGGAAGGGATCTAGATAATCGGTTTCCTCCAAGGACCGCTGGAGCTGAAAGGCTACCACTTTCTCAACAACCTTCCCCACAAAGGGGAGGTTAGAGACTGGACGATAGTTGTTTAAGACGGCTGGATCCAAAGATGGCTTCTTCAGAAGGGGTCTCACCACCGCCGCCTTTAGAGCGGGGGGAAAGAACCCCTCCCGAAGGGAGGCGGTAACAACTGCCTGGATCCAGCCCCGTGTCACCTCCCTGCTGTTAGCGACCAGCCAGGAGGGGCACGGGTTCAGCACACATGTGGAGGCACTTACAGCTCCCATGGCCTTGTCCACGTCCTCAGGGGTAACAGCTTGGAAATCAATCCAGTGATGTCCTTCCAGATTCTCCCCTGGTGCCTCAGCTGGCTCTGCGCAATTGGAGTCCAGGTCCGTCCGAAGCCGAGCAACTTTATCCGCGAGGAATTGGATGTAATCCTCAGCTCTGCCCTGCAAAGGATCGCTTGTATCCCTCCTATTTAGGAATGAACGGGTTATCCTGAACAAGGCGGCTGGGCGTGACTCAGCGGAAGCTATCAGAGAGGCAATGTGTGTTCTTTTGGTCGTCCTAATTGCCCGAAGATAGGCTCTGATGCTGGATGTTAAAAGTGCTCGGTCTGACTCAGACTTACTGGATCTCCATCGTTGCTCTAGGCGTCTCTTTCGGTGCTTCATCTCCCGGAGTTCCTCAGTAAACCAAGGAGCCCTCCTGGATCCACTGCCTCGGATCGGCCGTAAAGGCGCAATCCGGTTAAGAGCCCCTGCCGCTGCTGAATTCCAAGCAGCAACCAGAGTCTCCGCCGGACTGCGGGCAAGGGTATCAGGAACAACACCAAGCTCCGTCTGAAAGCCCAAAGGGTCCATAAGTCGCCTGGGGTGGAACCACCTAATTGGTTCCTCCTCCCTACAGTGGGGGTTTGGTCTCCGAAAGTCAAGCCTCAGTAGGTAGTGGTCCGACCATGACAGAGGTAAGATCTCGCTACCCCTCAAACCAAGATCACAACTCCACTGCTCCGAGAGGAATACGAGGTCGAGCATGTGACCCGCCGAGTGAGTCGGGCCCCGAATTACTTGGGTCAAGCCCATGGCTCTCATGGAAGCCACTCTTGCGCTCCATCAGAGTGTTCACCGAGCGAAGGCAAATTGAAATCCCCCAGAACCATAAGCCTGGGAAACTCAATTGCCAGCTCAGCTACTGACTCGAGGAGCGAGGGGAGGCTGCTGCAATGCTGTTGGGAGGCAGGTACGTTAACAGCAAGCCCACTTGACCCTTGAGGTCCAGCAGAAGTGGTCTGTAGTATCGCACTCTAACCATTGTGCCACCATGGCTCATAGTCTATAGCAGTGATGGCGAACCTTTTAGGTACTGAGTGCTCAAACTACAACACGAGCACACGCATGTGCAGCAGAGACACAAAGACAGCTGGCTGGTGGGAGGCGGGTCATCCTGACACCTGCACCTCTGCCTGAGAGATGAGATCTTTTTCTTTCATGAGCTTCTGTTTCGTCATTTGCAGGGAAACAAAAGTTCACGAAAGAAATGCCATGGAGAACTGAGTTGGGATGATGGTGTATGTGTCCACAGAGAGAACTCTGCATGCTAGTTCTGGCCCACGTGTCATAGGTTCACCATCACACAGAATATGTGCATAACATTCGGTTCAGAAACCATTTTAAAGTAAGTTTTGAATAATAACCATTGATTGGAAAGGGTATTGCAATATTGAAATATTAAGTTGTATTTCCATCATTCTATAATGTACCATAAAAATTCAAATGTAATATTTATACAATTTATGAACACTTTTTCCATAATTTGCTTAATGCTAGACATGTCATCAGATAAACAAAAATAAGTATTGTGTTTAGATCAAAAGAAAAGTAGGAAATGGAAATGTTTTAAAAACTTTCTTGTGTTCATTCATCATAATTCAGAACAGTCACATCTGTCAAAGTAGAGACATGAACTTGCAAAGAACGTATTTTCCCCAGGGCAAAGCATACCTCTGTATAATTAAGCACATTAATTATACTCTGAAGCAACTTAAAGTACTAATATGAAAACATAATAAAATTAATATATTTTATATGCTTTTAAAGATAGGATTATGGGGGATTTTCACAGAGCATGTGGGGTAACTGAGTGAAAAAAAATACATAAAAAGGATTTAATGAAATGATTCTGCTACATGTTGCTTTGTTACTCTAAGGCAAAGGTTATTACCACAGGCTGCTGATTCACAAAGGTTTATAATTAGAAGTTTTTTCAATGTATTTGCTTTCTAATACAGCAGTAAGAGTAAGGTGACCAGATTTTCAGTTTGGTAAAGAGGGACACCATTGACCATGGCTGTGGGGAGCTTGATTAAAATTTTTATATTTTGTCAAAAGCTCACAAAAGGCAATTAATGACTTAATGACCCCAGGACTGAAACCATCATAAATACAAATCTGTTGCCAAACAAAATTTTGATCACGTGACCATGAGGATGCTGCAACGGTTGCTAAGTGTGCAAAAATGGTTGCAATGGTCGCTAAGTGTGAAAAATGGTCATCAGACACTTTTTTCAATGCCATTGTAACTTTGGTCACTAAACATTTTCCCCCTCCTCGAGAAACCTCACTTCTTCCTTCCTTCATTCCTCTTGCTTATCTACCTTCACCTTATCCGTCTTCTGCTCTTTCCCTCTCTTCCTTCCTTTCTCCTTCCATCCTCTCTTTCCTCACTCACTCCCTTCCTCCTTTCTCTTCCTTCCTTCTTCCATTCTTTCAGCTTCCTTTCTTTTGCCTATCTACCTTCTCTGTCTTTCTACTCTTTCCATCTCTCTCTTCCCCTTCGCTTCTGTTCCTTCCTCCTTCCATCCTTTCACCTTCCCTCCTTCCTATTTCTTCCTTCTTCCTTCCTTCTGCCTATCTACCTTCACCTTCTCTGTCTTTCGGCTCTTTCCCTGTCTTCCCCTTTCCTCCCTCCCTTCTTTCCTTTCTAGTTCCATCTTTTCTTCTTTCCTCTCTCTCCCTTTTTCTTCCTTCCTTCCTTCCTCCTTCCTCTTGCCTATCAACTTCATTCTCTTTGTCTTTCTGCTCTTTCCCTCTCTTCCCCTTCTCTTCCTACCTCCTTCCCTCTTTTCTCCCGCCTTTCTTCTTTTTCTTCCTTCCTTTCTTCTTCCATCTTCCTCCTTCTCCTTCCTCCTTCTATTTTTTCTCCTTCCTTCCATCTTTTCTCCTTCCATCTCCCCCCTTCTTCTTTTCCTTCCCCCCTCCCCCTTCCTTCCTCTCCTTCCCACTCTCTCCTTGGGAGGGGACAAAACCCAAGGGCTAAGGGGGCGGGGGTGGGGGGACAGCAGAGACCAAATAAAGTCAGTAGATCTTATTAAAACTTTCCTATTTGTTGGATTGCATTGCTGCGAACTTATAAACCAAATCAGGGGAATATTTTGCAACCGAGGGTGCTGCAAGGAAAGTGGGGAGGGAGGCAGCTCTGCCATTTCCCCAGTTTTGCAAGGAATGAGAAACGGTGCTTTAATCCAAAGCAACTGCAATTGGAACCACAGACAGGGAAAGAAAGAAAGAAAGAAAGATCCTTGTAGCACAAAACCCACCTTTGCATAGTTGTGAGAACATAGGTAAAACAAAACAAAAAAGCACAGCATCCCTCCCCCCTCTGAATGGGACTCAGCGTGACTCCGATTTGAATAGAAGGATATGGGCTGGGAGATAAGTACCTTCATTTGCATTCTCTGTGACCATGATGCTTCACGAGGAACAATCCCAGGGGCTCCCCGTGACTTTTTGCAGATTTTTTCCTTTTGTGCTTAAAAAAAAGGGACTTTTTTAAAAGGCCACAGAATGAGCTGTTCTCCTCCTCCATCACTAACAGCTGGGGGCTCAGAAATCGGAGTGAAAAGCCAGTCCTCCATCTCTTCCCTCTTCCTGGATTCACTCTGAAGTTTATTAAATCCCCCCCTTCTCTCTGTATCTGTGTGGCTCTTTGCCTCTATCTCACTCCCTCCGTCTCTCTCTCTGTCGTTCTCTCTGTGTGTGTCTCTGTGTGTGTGTGTGTGTGTGTCTCCTCCCACCCTGTGTGTGTTTGTGTGTTTCTCACTCTGTGTGTGTGTCTCTCTGTCTCTGTCTGTAAGCCGCTGTCGCGCCTGTTGTCCTGGATCAGGCTGAGCTGCCTGTCTTTCTTCAGCACCTCCCGGGGGTGCACATCCATTGTAAAATCCATTGGGTCATCCAAAGTAGCGGGGCTCAGCAGGACCTTGGCTGAATGCATGCAAATGCTCAAGTCCACTGCTCGCTGCTCCTCAGCTAGTTGCAAAGTTCTCTCCAGAGATTCTGGCAGGCGGAGGCAGCACTTCAGTGAAGGGGATTTTTTCTGTGGGACAGAGCCTGGGCGGCAGGGAATTTCCCCACCGAAGTAGAAGGCGAGGCTTTCAAACTAGTCTGATCCTGCTTGAAAAGGTTGCTGTGGCAGAGCAAAGGGTGCCCCGGCTGAGGATTCCCTCAGTCGGTCTCTGGAATTCCCCCCCTTTTTTTTCTACAGAAGGAAAGGGTTTTTTGACTGGGCAGCTCAACATGATTAAGGCCATTCTGCTCCTCCTTTGCGCTGCCCTCCTCTCTCTGATAGCTGCCTGGTTAGAAAGGAGGAGGAGACCATCGAGGAAGACGAGGAATGTAAGGGGGATCCCTGCCTACGTGGATGGGCTCTGGACTAGCGGAGCCTCCTCTTCCTCTTTTTAACCAGGCAATCTTCGGCTGCTGCATAAGCCCATGGGTATGCGCTGCTCTCTTGTCTCTGATAGCCACCTGGTTAAAAAGGAGGAAGAAGCTCCGCTGGTCCGGAGCTCATCTGCGGCGGGAGGGATACCCCTTGCGTTCCACGTCTTCCCGGATGGGCTCCGGACCAGCAGAGTCACCTCCTCCTTTTTAACCAGGTGGCTATCAGAGAGAAGAGGGTAGGGCGTGCCCGTGGCCTTGTGCAGCACCTGAATTCTCGCCTCCTGTTCTTTGGCTGCTGCACAATCCCAAGGGCACGCACTGCCCGGTTTGCTGAATCCGGCGCAGCTTCAGAGAAAGAAGGCATGTGAGAAAGCTCCCCCCATCCCCACTGCCTGAACGCTTGAATGAAGGAGGCTGCAAGCTCCTTTGTCCTCGGCTATGCGATTTTCTTTCGTTCTCTGCTGCCCAAACGAGTGAATGAGGCAGAGGGAGAATGAAAGGAGATTGCGTCCCTTCTGTCTCCCCGTTGCTCAGAAAAGCAACTCCGGGAAGGTCCTTTGGTGGCGGCAGGCATCCTAGAACCTGCCTGCTAGCAAAGGACCTTCCCAAAGTTGCTTTTCTGAGTAACGGGGAGATAGAAGGGACAAAATACTGGTCGGCCAGGACAGGTATACAGGGCTGGGGGCGGGGCAGGCTTACTTCTGGGTCCGGTCACAAAAATCGGGACTTTTTAAGAATGTCCCAGGACACGGGACAAATTGTGCAAAAGCGTGCCTGTCCTGTGAAAATCGGGATGTCTAGATTACTAGATTCCGGAAGCACCGTTTTCATCAGTCTTGTCTTCATTTCCTCAATTTCACTACCCCCCAAAAAATTATGCATGCTTAATTTTGCAGGTATGATTAATGTGAGAAATCCATCGCTAAACAGTTACCACATAGCAAAAATTCATCTCATTTCCTGGGTATTGTGGGGCTTCCCCCCTCCCCCAGAAATAAATTATTTGTTACTCAGAGTAAGAAAAGAATTTTAACTTAGGGAGACAAGATTTTAGTCCTGTGCCAATTCCTTTAATATTTATCTATGTTTGCACTACTGTAGTTGTAAATTTGTGCATTTGTATGTTCGTGCACACACATACTAAAAAGCATATTTTAAACATGAAACATATTCATCAACTTATCCAAACCTTCAGAAAAGTGGACCGAAAATATAAGCAACTTTTATATCTTGTATTAGGAATACCATTCGTTGTAATAGCATTATATTTAATCATTCAGTTAATCTAGTCTATAATTCATACAATTTTCTCCAAATTAAAAGTAAAAATTTTCAAATGAAAATTCAGTTGCCACTTCCTTCCAAGGATCAGTTAAAAAGGTAATTCTATTTTAAAATGTTAATGATTATATCCACTCCATTTAGTAAGTTTGTAGAAATAAGCATTTAGAAAACCAAGATGAAATCACTTACAAAAATGTACATATGAAGCATAGACATTATGTGAATTGATTCCAGTGTATACTATAAATAAAACATGTTTAGTACTAGGTATTAGTAGTACTTTGAATCTGCCTTATCTATGTTTCCTGGTAAAATGTATGGAAAAATCATAATTATATGTACATCTGATTAAGGTTAGGGTTGGGTTAGGAGTTAGAGTTAGGATTAGGTCTCCAAGAATTTGTAAAGTAAAATTGATATTGATAATACAGTAGTGCCTCCAGCATCATTTTGAATCTGCCTTATTCTGCATTTTTCACTAAAATACATGGAAAAATTCCATTAGGGTATAAATCTACTTAGGGTTAGGTTAGGCCTCCATGAATTCAAAAATTAAAATAGACAAAACTAATAGATTCATAGAGCATGGGTATGTTTAGGAGGCCTCTCACGGTTCAAAACTACTTCATCTGCGTTTCTTAGTAAAATATATAGAAAAATGCCTATTGGGTGGAAATTCACTTAAGGTTAGGTTTAGGCCTCCATGAATTCATCACCATAAACATCACCAATAGATTCAAAAAGGGTCTCTTACATTTCAAATCTGTCTTATTTAGATTTTCTGAATATGTTGTATATAGAAAATCCTATTGGGCTATCAATCAACTTCAAGTTAGCGTTCTGATTCTGGCTTTGGTGCTGGTTGAAGGTTTAGGTTATACCTCCATAAATTTGGACAGTAAAATAGGCATCACCAATAGATTCATAGGAGGTCTCTGACATTTTGAATCAGCCTTATCTGCATTTCCTGTTAAAACATGGAAAAATCCCATTGCAGCAGAAATCCAGTTGCCATTAGACCTCCATAACTTCAATGATTAAAACTGACATTGCCAATAGATTTTTAGAACATTAATCTGTTTAGGAGGCTTCTTAAATGCTGAATCTGTGTTATCTGGATTTACTGGTGAGATACCTGCTTTTTTGGGCGGGAGGAGCAGAATTATTTTGGTGATAAGATCTATAGTGAAAACCCATAGTAGAGAAAGGCAGGGGCTAGTTCCAACTACTTTTCAAGCTGTTTCAGTCTTAAGTGTCATTCTGACAGCAGCATCTCAATAAAATCCAGAGTTTACATTCAGCTTCACTTTTTTAACATTAAGCTTAAAGATTCATTGATCGGAAAGAATAAACTACATAGTTTTGAATCATGTTAAAATCACATTAAAATATAAAGTATTAAATTATTTCAACATGAGTTTGACATTATGTTTACTTGTATCCAATATTGATAATATGGATCTTCTTTGGCAATATTTAGTACAAACAGATATAATGTTTATGTCCAAAATGTATTTAATATTGGTATTAATACCACAATAATATATTAAAATATGCTTCTATTAGAGGACATGGGACTCTTTATGGGACATGAAGAAAGATACTGTTTTGACAATTGTTTCTCCTGATTTTTTTTGTCCATTTACATTGAAGGAATTCCTTAAATGGAAGAGGAAAAGAAAAAGGACTAGAGATGGATAGAAACAAAAAGTGAATCTTAAAGCGATCCTTAGTTAAAAAACATTTACAAGTCTCTTGTGTTAGGTAACAAACTGATTCATCTAGAAGTCAGTGTAACTGACTATCAACATATGAAGAATTAAAACTAATGACTATATTATCTACTTAAATGTTATTTTTGTTACTGAATTTTCTTTTAACAAACTTGATTAAAAATGAAAAATCACTGATGCCATTTATGGAATTAATATTAATTGTGCCCTACAGCCTTTTCTTAAACCTTTCCTAAAGATATCATGATTTATTACCAATGAAAACTGATTTCAATAAGATGCTCTCAGTTGATTATATACATAGATTCAGAAATATTGTTCTAGCTTTTAAAAAAATCACTTTAGTGAGGTTATATATTTTTTCTTCTACATCAACTTATTTCCATATAGCTGTTTTAAAATATATTTGTAATAAAACAATCATATTAATGTTATACATCGGCACCTCTGAAACACATAGTATTTGCTTCTTAAAACATGTTGTCAGTAAAATGTGGTCTCCCTTTTGGTCAGTTTAAGAACTGATTAAAATATAAGATTGAAATGTAGTGAAAAAGACCTGCAATTTTTCAGGATTTTGCCAAAGATAATGCAAATTGTTTCATGGGGTTGATGGATCTGAATGTATGTGCATTACAGTGTATTACTGGTCACATTGACCTTTCTCATTTATCAGGCAGAAGGTTCAAATCTAGGAAGCTTTTCTGGCACTTACATAACATCTGGTCAATAATTGTGATATTGATTCCCAATGGAAAGCCAAATGGAGGGATGAACATCCAGACATAGGAAGACATATGACCCCATGCAAAAGGTGCCAGGCTTTGAAGTATCATGTCAGCAATGGACAATCCTGAATAGGTTTTGCACCTTAGATGACATCTATCAGCACTCACTCTGTAAACAAGGCATAGTATCCTCCCTTCAGTGTAACTGTGGGTGCCATGTCAAACTGTAAATCACATCATGACCAGCTGTAAAAGCTGAGGGCATATACCGGTTCAGGACCTGATTTTTCCCCATATAAATAATGCTGCTGTTCAATGGTTAGATAGCATAGACATTAGTTGAAATGTGTTTGAATATTAGTAGCTCAGGTTGGTAGTTAGGTTGTTGCTTTGACCTCTGAACTTGAAAATTTGGTTGCATCATTGTCAGTGATGATGTCTCTTCGAATGGTGAAAAAACATTTACATCAAAATAGCAATAGCAATAGCAATAGCAGTTAGACTTATATACCGCTTCATAGGGCTTTCAGCCCTCTCTAAGCGGTTTACAGAGTCAGCATATCGCCCCCACAGTCTGGGTCCTCATTTCACCCACCTCGGAAGGATGGAAGGCTGAGTCAACCTTGAGCCGGTGAGATTAGAACCGCTGAACTGCAGATAACAGTCAGCTGAAGTGGCCTGCAGTACTGCACCCTAACCACTGCGCCATCTCGGCTCAAAATTGTCAAAAAGTTTGGAACTCAAACCAACTGCCATAGACATTGGTTTCTGAATATAGATCGTTTTAACATCCATACTTTATTGTGTTTTTTAACCTAAGCAAAATGTTAATATTTATTGAATGCCAATATATGATATGCTATATGCTAAATAAATAGTAGCCATATGATGCTAGTAGCATTGTTTGATATGATTGTTGCAGATGTCACAGGAGGGATTATGGGTTTTTATGTTATGAAATTTGTAATCCACCTGGAATCACCTGTTTGTGAGTTGGGAGGCCATGTGAATTTAATAAATAAATAAATTTTAAAATATTGTCTGGGTACAGTATGTTTGGAAAAGAGGGAGAGCCCAAATGAATGAAAACTCAATGACAATTCAGTGTATAGGGGAAAAGATAAATATTTGTTTTTCTTGAATGAGAGGGATAATTTTCCCCATTTTGGTAGAATTGAGTCTTACTGAATCCCTGACTGAGAAAAGTCTTAAATTAAACATTGCAATTCCAGTGTTTTCCATCCTTTTTCACCCAATATTAAATTTTAATAAATAAAAACTTCACTTAGTTAAAATAACGTAAATCAAATGTTAACAGTGTACTGAATATGAATAACTTCAATCCCAAGATGATATTGTTATGAAAGAGAAGAGTCCCAGTGTTTTAAATATCTGCAAAAGCCATTATCAATCTCTCTGAAGTCCATCAAATCCTATTCTAGATTTGCATTTCTCTTGTTGAGAAAATAATTCCGACACTAGAAATGTCTGGCTAGTAATTTCAGAAGTAGAAGAAATACAAAAATTCTTAAGTTCACTTAAGAAGAGAATAGCTATGTGTAAATTTAGTCAAGCATGCACATACTGTAGCTTATAGTCTCTCTTACATTCTTTAGCAATTTTCCAGGATCATGCGATTACCATTTGAGACCTTCTCAGTCAGCTGGCAAGCAATAGCAATAGCAGTTAGACTTATATACCACTTCATAGGACTTTCAGCCCTCTCTAAGCGGTTTACAGAGTCAGCATATTGTCCCCACAATCTGTGACCTCATTTTACCCTCCTCAGAAGGATGGAAGGCTGAGTCAACCTTGAGCCGGTGAGATTTGAACCGCCGAACTGCAGCTAGCAGTCAGCTGAAGTGTCCTGCAGTACTGCACTCTAACCACTGCGCAATTATTCTTAATTATTCCAAATTTTCTTAATCAGATGATTTGTTTAATGACTGTGGTGATTCATTTTCAACAATGGCACAGAAAGGTGGATATGATCATGTAATGACTCACTTACTGGCTGCATTATTTAGCAACAGCTCCAGTCACAATTTTGATCGACAGTTAAGGACTACCTGCAACACACACACACACACACATATGAGAATTATTTTTCACAAAATTGATGTGGAGTGATAAGAAAAAGCATATCAGTCTGTTTTCATTACAGGGCAAAATTCTGAAGGATGTATCCATAAACAGAAATAACCAAGTCCTTTACATTTGTTGTATATGTAAGCTAGGTGAGGAGCACAATGAACACACAGTTCATCTTCTCTTGTCCTTAGCCAGATGTGATATTTTTTTTTCATTGTCAACATGACAAAAAGGAATTTTTATTAATGAAAAGCTTTGTGCAACAAATAAGTTTTTGAACTTGAAGTCTTAATCTTATGCAGCTTTTACAAAGAATGTCTATGTTGTGTTTTTATCAATTCTCATGTCACAGGCCTTGTGTTCTATTGCCTGTCTAAGACTGAAGGCCTGGATTGCAATGAGATCATCAGCCACTGACTCAAGAGATTTCTGTGTTCTGTCAATCTTCCCAACTAAGCCTGTTTTTTTTTTTCATTTTAGCATTTCTTAAAGAGCAATGCTATGTGCTGTATAACAGTTCATAATTAATAAATAAAACGCCACATTAGAACAATTCAGTGGCCATCCCCTTCCATTACATAGATGCTGTTCAGTTTGTGGTGGTTGTTGTTGTTGTTTTTTAAAAAGCAGACATGGTAAGATAGACAAAAGGACACAAGTTACCCTGATTACCTTTGAGCTGCAACAACCAGCCCTATAGTCATGATGGAGATGTGTATAGAAGAAAAATGGATTCCAGATTGGTCCTTTTATACTTCAAAGCTCATCTCCTTTTGCATTGCACTCTTCAGAAATATACTTAACAGTTCATATATCATTTCATTTTGCTCTATTTGTATATATTTATCCATGTATCCAAATATTGAACAAATGATATTCAACCAGTGGCCTTTCCACTATAGGGAAAAAGAAAGGAGGAAATCCTTATTCTAATCACTGTAATATGGACAATATTTAGGTAGATCCAATTTGTGTATGTAAAAGTAAGTGCAGCTAGACATTATTTTTGAGAAGCTGAAATATAAATTACAGTATGGTAATGCCATTATCAAAAGAACCATACATATTTCAGTGGTTTGGAAAAGTTTGCCACACACACACACACAAAAACACAAATACCTTATGTTGGTTTGAAAATGGCTTAATTTTTTTAAAAAAAGAAACACTGATTTTGTATAATCATGGAAAACTGTAACTAGAAAAAAAAATGTCTAGCCTCATTTACAGTTAGGGTGAAGCTTTTTGTTACTGATAGTTTTTTTGTCAGATTTCTTTCCACTGAAGTTGAATGTCCATTTATAAGATAAGTTGTAACAGACTCATTCATGTTATATCTTTCTATTTTCCAGCCTCCACAAAATCTGCCACATAGAAGAATAGTTAAGGAAAGCATGTGCATATTTAACACAAAGCAATTGATCAATCCTATTTACATCAGCTCAAAATGTGTTAATAGCATGAGTTCAAATCATATTTGTTGGAATCTCCCAAACAGCACCCCCAACAGTAAAGCAATTGAAACTTTTATAAACATTCTGTGAGGTTTCCACATAGCTTTTTTTTTTTTTAATAATGTAGGAATTTAATTTCATAGTATTAAATTAATCTGTGAGTTTACTAGGACAGATATTTGAACATTAAAATTCTGAAAAATGAGGTAATAAAGGCCAAACAAAAATAATAACACAGCGACACCAGAGGAAACCAGCTGATTGCAGAAAGAACTCTCTGACAAACTGAGAGATAAAAAGGACAAGTAGAAAAAAATGGAAATAGGAGTACATAACTAGAACAGAATACCAGCAAATAGCCCAAATCTGCAAGAGCAGAGTCAGGAAGGCCAAGGCTCAGAATGAACTAAAATTGCAACAAATATCAAAAATAAAAATTGCTTCCATATGTAAGGAGAAAGAAGAAGGTCAAGAATACGGTTAGTCCACTACTGGAAGAAGATAAGAAGAAGGTGCTAGGCAGCAGGGAGGAAGCAATAGAAAGAGTTCCGGTTTTAAATCTATATGTTTATGTATCATTTTCTCCAACCACATGTGGATTTTAGTCCAATATTTTTTTGCTTCAGTACAGGTCCACCACATGTGGTAGTACATGCCCGGCATCTGATGATATTTCCAACATTTTTCAGATTTATTCTTGGACATTTTTGCAATTCTCTATGGGGATAAATGCCACCTGTAAAACATCTTATACAATTTCTCTTTATATGCAGTTGACATAGTCATTTTATAGCTTTGAGTCCACAGTTTTTGCCATTTCTCTAGTTCAATCCCGTGCCCAAAGTTTTTCCCTCAAGCTAACATAGTTTCTTGGGCATTCATCCCGGGTCATGGATGGGCTCAATGTCAATGGACGCCTACCCTCTTCCAGCAGATGGCGCCTTCCCAGATAACTGCTCCTGGGCAAACCCAGAGAATGGGACCGCCACCAGGTCCAGCCCCCCCAGCAATGCCTCCCCAGGCTTTTGCCCAACTGATGGGTGTGGGTCAATGGAGGGGCTTACCACCCCCAGCAGCAAACCAACAAGATGACCCAATAGTGAGTGCACCTATTCCCTCCTTTACCATAAAATCCCAACTCCAAGTGCCCAGAACATGGGTAGAAGGGGAAGTTGGGGCAATCATAGACACTGGCTGCACCAGATGTGCAGCTTTTTCATGCTTCTGATGGTCCGCTCATGTTTGTAGCCGAATGAGAAGAAAGACCCCGGACAAATCCTTCTTGGGATGAGGCTTGGCTTGGCCCCGAGCGATGCCCGGGGGGCTTCTTTTATTAGTTCCAAACAAAGAGAAGGTGTATACAAATTACATCAAAAGGCACATGATTAAATAATCCAATAATAACATTGTAGCGTGGCAAAAAGCTTTGTCTCTGGGCAAAAGAGGAGGGGTGGATGAAAAAGGGGGCTGCTTCGTCCCTGGGCAGGAGAAGAGAGATAGATGAGAGGGGAGGGAGGTGGAGGAATAGGGAGGGGGGAGTGGAGGAAGAAGTAAACAGCTCACATTTCTGCATCCCTTTGAAGTTGGCTAACTGCTAGATAGGCTGGTACAAAGGAGCACACTAATTAATAGGAAAGCTCTTACATATTGCTAATAAGAATGTTTTGTTCATCTCATGGTAGCATCCATCTCTGGGCCTGTGTTTTCAGGCAGCCATAACTGCCCTATGCACAGAACTGGTAATGGATCTCAACATCTCCTCATTTTTTGTTTTAAAATGAGAAGGAGGAAAACAAACATATCAAAATGCAGAATCTTCATCATCACTGGTTATAGCAAACACCTTTACAGACAGGTTGTTCTCCAGCTCATGTTCGTCCTCAGCGTCCAGAAGGGATTTAGTTTCATTGATAAGAGCGTCCTTCCTAGCTGAGGAAAAAAGGCCTTTGCATAGCTGAAAAAGGGAGGGCAGGCATTGAATGCAGCAGCAAAGTGAAACAAGCACTACTATGATATACATAATGGAGGGAAAAAATGATTCTTAACCAGGAGCCATCCAGTAGCCAGGACCACAGACCATCCCACCAGGCTGGCAGGACGTCTTCTCGAATCTGGGAAGCCAACTCCTTTAAGGAACTGATCTGATGCTTAACCAATTGAGAGGTGTCTGACAGGTTAAAACAACACATGTTTCTGACAGATTCACAGCCTAGATGATGTACCAATAACAGAAAATCAATGGCAGCACGATTGTCTAAAACAGCATGTCTGATCTCTGCCTGTTCCTGATTCAAGGCAGCTATGGCTGCAGATGTGATGTTTATAGTTTTTGCAAGGGAACAGGCGATGCGATGGGCTGTCCTGTGGTTGTGCATTGCTAATGCCGGAACACCAACTATAGGTGGAACAGTTGGCAGGAAAGATTCCCGTGGTCATACAGGATTGTGTGAGAGAAGCAGTACAATTTGAAAAAAAAACCAGCAGGAAGCAGAACGTGAGCCCAATTGTAGGAAATGTTCTCGTTGAATGCGTGCACATGTAACGTTGGGTCCGCTAGCTACAAAGGGTGTGGTGAAAGACATGGCATCAACTGGGAGCCGTCTTGTGACAGGGCCCCATGCCATAGAGTCGCCGTAATTAACTTCCTCTCTTTTTTTTTAAACATGGCCAGCTGGGTGTCTTTTAAAATAACGGAAAGAGGCGTGCAAACTGGTATTAAACAATTCCCTAATAACATGTTCATGTCCACAGCTTCGCTTAGGCAAAAATTGGATACGTTTGCCTGTTCTGCCAAACGCATCCACAGATTGTATGTCGTTCGAGTGTGCAGACCATGAGAAGCAGCTGACCTTTTCACCCTGTGTGTGAGAGATCTAGTAGGCACGTGCAATGGTTCCTGTAACTTGTAAGAGGCACGATGGGAAATTTCACAGCGTATTAAAAATGCAAGCAATACTAAGACTATTCCACACAATTAAAAAATAACATAATGATATGAGAAAGTTCTAAAACTTAAGGGTTTCATACACTCCTGCCACCATGACAGGGGATAACCTGGAGGTCTTCTTTGAAATAATGGACATCCTTCTGGTGGTGAATACGGTGGAGGGTGTCCTACCCCGTTTTCCTGGTCGGGGCAGGAAACTGCCTCTGTGGTCTCATATGGCAGAGGGTGTCCAGACCTGTTTTCCAGGTCAGGCCAGGCGGCAACCTCCACAAGCTGTACCTCATTTGGGGGCTGACGGACGATCGCCATCCCTGGAAGTGTGTGGTGGTGATTTAGGAAGAAAAGGTCTTACGTGTCTTCCCGGCACCCAGAGCACCTTGTCTTTTAGTTGGATTGCAGCGTAGCCCCTTCCCCAGGTATTCAGGTCAGCAGGTCCTCGCCACGTCAGGTCAGGCAAGCAGCGATAGTAGACAGGTGGACGGGGGGTGTCTGCAGTAGGTGGAACTGCAAAATGGTGAGTCGCTGCTGAGGATAGTGGGCTGCCAGTAAGATTTAAGAAATTCAGGGTATAAAGGCAAAGGTTAAGCGTGTCTTGCACTGCTGGGAGGCCAGGGGGCATTTTTCCCCTATTGCCAATATATCTGTCCAGGGCATGTTTTAATGTCTGGTTGGCGCGCTCAGCCAACGCCTGACCCTGGCTGTTATAAGGAATGCCAAATTTATGTACAATGCCCCATTGGTTACAAAAGGCAGCAAAGGCTGTACTTGTGTAAGCGGGGCCCCGGACAAATCCTTCTTGGGTTCCAAACAAAGAGAAGGTGTATACAAATTACATCAAAAGGCACATGATTAAATAATCCAATAATAACATTGTAGCATGGCAAAAAGCTTTGTCTCTGGGCAAAAGAGGAGGGGTGAATGAAAAAGGGGGGCTGCTTCATCCCTGGGCAGGAGAAGAGAGATAGATGAGAGGGGAGGGAGGTGGAGGAATAGGGAGGGGGGAGTGGAGGAAGAAGTAAACAGCTCACATTCCTGCATCCCTTTGAAGTTGGCTAACTGCTAGATAGGCTGGTACAAGGGAGCACACTAATTAATAGGAAAGCTCTTACATATTGCTAATAAGAATGTTTTGTTCATCTCATGGTAGCATCCATCTCTGGGCCTGTGTTTTCAGGCAGCCATAACTGCCCTATGCACAGAACTGGTAATGGATCTCAACACACATGCTTAATCAGCATTTCAATGGTGGAGCAGCTAGGTATACGCACAAGACCCCTAACCCAACCTATTCGGTTCGAGCAAGTAGATGGAACCCTAATTGGGGGCGCCCCAGCTGCAAAGATCACTGAATTAGTGAAGTTGAAGATAGGCTGACACTGTGAGTTCATCAGATTCATTGTAGCCCTAAAAATGTAGGAGTTAATTATCTTGGGACTTGCATGGTTGGACAAGTGGGCACCTACTATCAAGTGGGAGGACGGTGTTAGAAAATTTATCATTGATTTTGGCCGTTACCATCCGTGGAGCCTAAAGGCCACCCAGGAAGAATTAGAACCAACAGCCCAAACCATCCAGAACCTGCAGCCCCCGCAGCAGACACCAAACCTCCAGGGATACAACGAGTGCCAAAGGTCTACTGGGACTTGGTGGGTGTGTTCAGTGAGGAAGACTTCAAACCAGGGGTAGCCTTACCAAAACCAAAAATGTACTCTATGACTCCTAAGAAGATGACTGAATTGAGGAAGTACATCGACACCAATTTAAAAAGGGGTTTTATTGAACCAGCCAAGTCAAAGGTAGTGGCCCCAGTGCTCTTCAGAGAAAAGAAAGATGGCGGAGTTCACCTCTGTATAGATCTGCGAGCTTTGAATGCAGTATGCAAAAAGAACACCTATCCCCTCCCCCTCATGAAGGATATGTTGAACCACTTGGCTAAAGGCAAAATCTTCACCAAGCTGGACTTGAGAGAGGCATATTACCACATACAAATCCGAAAAGGGGATGAGTGAAAAACTGCATTTAACACTCCCCTGGGAAGCTTCCAGTACAAAGTCATGCCTTTTGGCCTACAAGGAGCACCCGCAGTCTTCATGTAGTACATAAATGAGGTGTTACATGACCACCTGTACTGCAGAGTACTCATTTATTTGGATGACATCTTGATTTTCTCTGAGACCTTAGAAGAACATGTAAAACTGGTACGTCAAGTTCTGAAAAAACTTCTAGATGCCAAGATGTAAGCCAAGTTGTCAAAGTGTGAATTCCACAAGACCTCGCTAGATTACCTGGGGTATCGGATCTCCAACGAAGGAGTAGAAATGGATCCAGGAAAAGTAAAAGTGGTGTTGGATTGGAAACCTCCCAGTACTCGCAAACAACTACAAAGCTTTCTTGGAATTGCAAATTTTTATAGACAGTTCATTCCAACTTTTGCTAAAATTGCTCTACCATTAACTGAGTTACTAAAGACAGGTCCTTCCACAACAAAGCCAAAAGCTAACCAACCACTGAGGTGGACGATGGACTGTCAAAAAAGCCTTTGAGAAATTAAAACGTCTCTTTGCCCAAGAGCCCATCTTGAAATATCCCAACCCAGAACGACCTTTTATAATCCAGAGGGATGCCAGTGATGTAGCAATAGCCGCAGTACTACTACAAAAAAGTAAAGAAGGCCACCTCTTGCCTTGCACTTATATCTCCAAGAAACTCACCCCTACTGAAAGAAGGTGGCCCATTTGGGAGAAAGAGGCATTCACAATCAGGTGGAGCATGCTCACCTGGAGACATCTCCTAGAGGAGGGGACATACCATTCGAGGTCTGGACTGATCATAAAAACCTTGAAGCACTTTTAGCTCATCGGAGGTTATCCTCTAAGCAAGTTCGCTGGGCACAATACTTCCAAAGGTTGAAATTCGAAATTAAACACATCCCAGCAGGAAAGAACTTGTTAGCAAATGCTCTGTTGAGAAAACCGCAATATGACAATAAGGAAGAAGTTGTCCACCCCATCATATCTCCCTCTCACCAAAAAGCAGCTCTAGTCACCACTCGGATCCAAGATAAGTTGACAACCGAGCTGAAGGCAGCTCTCTGGACAGACCCATGGTTCAACAACAACAAGGACATCCTAACGGTGAGCGAGAGCTTAGCCTGGAAAGGGTCCAAGCTATACGTTCCTGCAGAGATGAGGCTGCAAGTGCTACAGCGGAGTCATGATGCAAAACTAGGAGGTCACTTTGGATTCCTAAAAACACTCCACCTCACCAGATGTCAATTTTGGTGGCCAAAGATGAAATCGGAAGTGGAAGATTATGTCAAAAGCTGTGCTACTTGTGCCACAATGAAAACCCGGCCGGAAAACCCCCTGGACTACTACGAGTGGCCAGCCCCAGCAGACCATGGGAAGAGATCGCCATGGATTTCATCGTCGAGCTTCCAAACAGCGCCGGTAATAGAGTAATCTGGACAGTTATTGATTTGTTTTCCAAGCAAGCGCATTTCAGCGCTTGCTTGGGGTTGCCATCCACAAAGAAATTATCGAAAATGTTTGTGAAACACATTTATCGCCTGCATGTGGTGCCAAAAAGGGTCATTTCAGATCGTGGAGTTCAATTCACCACTAAGTTCTGGAGAGAGTTCCTCAAATCAATTGAGCTCAGCTCAGCATTTCATCCCAGCACCAATGGCACAGCAGAGAGGGCCAATGCAATGGTGGAACAATACCTCCGGTGTTATGTGGACTATCAGCAAGACAACTGGTCAGACTTATTATCCTTCGCTGAAGTGGCATACAAACAATGCAGTCCACAGCAGTACCAGTTTAACTCCGTTCCAGATTACCAGTGGCACGGAGTTCGTTCCCATGCCTGAGCTACCAAAAGAACTCCCTCCTCCATGTCTCTGAATGAATGGATAGACACACTGAAGAAGGGATGGGAAAATACGAAGAAGGCTCTAACCGATGCGTCAGAAGCCTACAAGAAGCAAGCTGATAAACATCGTTCCCTCCAACCCCTAGGGTGGGGGACAAAGTTTTTTTATCTACAAAATACATAAGATTGAGGATGCCTAGTAAGAAACTGGACTCAGCCTACCTAGAATTCTAGGGAAAATTTACCCAGTATTCTATTGTAGCTTGTTAAAACCTGTAAGGGGATCTAGCATAAGGCCATCTGCCCAAGCTCCCCCTCCTCCTGTAGTAGTAGAAGTGGAAACACATTATGAAGTGAAAAAAATCTTGGATTCCAGGATGTATAGAGGTTGCTTACAATATTTGGTGCATTGGAAGGGTTGCCCTTTGTCTGAAGCTACATGGGTGAAAAGTTGGGATTTAAAAGCAGATGAATTGGTGAAACAATTCCATGAGAAGTTCCCTGATAAGCCAAAGGGTCCCCCTGGGGGAGGAAGGGGTGGTTATATATATGGGAGAGAGAGAGAGAGAAAGAGAGAGAGAGAGAGAGAGAGAGAGAGAGAGAGAGAGAGAGAGAGAGAGAGAGAGAAAGAGAAACCTTTCTTTAATTTTCTTTTCCAGAAAATGTTTTTCTTTTGAGGAGAGGCCGCCTGCCAGGCCTGCAGAGGTTCCTTTAAGAATCTTTGGCCTGCCACACTCTTATTAAAGGGGGGGGGATTTAGCAAAGGGTAGAATGTGTTATTTTCAAAATAAAAATTCCTTCCTAGAAGCTCAAGGTCATCTTTTGTCTCCCAAACCTTTACACCTGGATGGAAGCAGTTAGGCGTAGACACCAGTGTGGAAGAAGAAGATTGGACCATGTGATGGACTGTGGGTTTGGGGGCAAGATCATGAACTTTTAACTGGGTGGGATTCTGATGTAACTTCCAGAGTCGGAATCCCATAGCACTATGCCAACATGCCTGCTTTATTAAATTGGAACTTTAAGCATAGTTTTGGCTTCGACTCTGATTTAATTTTACATGGTATTTGGAATGCTTACACGTAGATTGCAATTAAAAGCATTTTCCTTACATTGTCCATAATTTCCACCATCAAAATTCTTCCATCCTCATCTGTATAGATTTGTTTTGCTGGGATTTTATCTTTAATATAAAGAGTCACCCCTCTTTTCTTACAGTCCGCCAACGAGATGAAAATTTTGCCAAGTTTTGGTTGTAGTAATAAATGTTGAATATGAACTTCTTGTAAACAAATTATATCTATTTTTAGCTTTTCTAATTTATGGAATATTTTCCTTCTTTTGATTACTGAATTAAGTCAATTTACATTAATTGAAAGCAATTTTGTTCCTTCCATCTTTATGTTTTATAATTAGGATTTATAGCTCTAGTTTTTCTTGATCCCCATTATTCTCTAATCTCTACCCCTCCTACAGCCCCTTCTACCATGTTAATCCTGCCTACAGCACCTTCCACCTTCTCAGATTCAGTTGTAGGTATGTCTAACAATTGCACCAGAAGTTCTTCCTTTCCGGATTTCTCAGCCTTTCCTCTCAGATGTTCTGTATAGAAGGCTTCTGCTTTCTCAATTGTATCAATTCTGTACCTTTGTCCTTTCTATATAAATATTAAACCTTCCGGTATCAGCCATCTGTAGTTAACTCCTAATTTGAGTAGAATTGTAGTCAAAAATTGATATTTTCTTCTTTTTTCTCACACTCTTCTAGGGATTTGCTTTAAAGTTACAATCTCCTTGCCTTTGTATTCCAATTTTCTATCTCTTATTTTTTGCAGTATTGTAGTTTAAGTGCTTTTTTAGTAAATCTTACATGGACTTCCCTTGGAAGAGAGTTTATCGTTGCGTATCTTGTATTTACTCGAAACATTCATCTATGCAATCCAACATCTTATCTATAGATATCTCTAGCATGTTCATCAGAATTTCAGATATTATTTGTGGCAGATTCTCTTCCTTTTCTTCTTTTATATTTTGGAATCTTAAAAAATACTCAGAATGCTCCATCTCCCATCCTATTATTGCGCTACTTTCTATTTCAATTTTGCTCAATCTACTGTCGAGTTCTTCATCCCTCTTCTCTCTTTGTTCCTCTTTTTCAGCAATTTTTTGCATTCTATCTTCTTGTTTCACAATCCAGTTTTGTATAGTTACAATCTTTCCCTTTGTTTGATCTATGTTTCCAATTTGTTGATCCATTATCTCCATCCTCTTTTCCATGTTTTCAGACTTCTTCACTAATATGTCTAGTTTTTCATCAGTGCTTGTTTGTAATTTTTGTAGTTTTTCATTGGAGCTTGTTTGTAATTTTTGTATTGCTTGCATAATTGTCTCTAGAGTTGTAGACTTTTCTTTTTCTTGCTGGATCATTGTTTGTATTGATCTTTGCCCCCCTGCTGGAGAAGAGGCAGGGGTCATGGTAGTAGAACCCACAGGTGGTACCTTCAGGCTCCTGATTTATTCTCTCTTTTTCTTTTTGAGGCTCAATCTAATTATAGTTAAGTATAAGGAAGGGAGGGGGAAAGAAGGAATAAGAAAAGGGAAGGAAGTAAAAGTTAAATAGAGAAGCAAACAGATAGATCAAGATTAAGATTAGAAAAGAAAGGGATATAGGAAATATAATAGAGAATAAAAGAAGGGTGGGTAAAGAAGAAAAGGAAAAAAATAGTCAAAATCTTGGCCACCTTATCCAATCAGTTCCAGAATTTAGGGCCCCATTTTTTTTTTTTTTTGAAAAGAGGAAAGAAGTAAAGAAAAGATAAGCAGAAAAGTTGGGCTTATAAAAAATAAACGTGAGTGAAAGAAGAGGAGAATATATAAATATATATGTGTATACACACACACACACACACACACACACACACACACACACGTATCTTGAATATTTCAAAAAGATAGGGAGGGGGATAGGCCAATAAAAAGGCTATAAAACAAAACAAGGGCTTCTACCAAAAAAGAAAAAGAAAAAATGCACACAGGCGATCAAAAAGAAGAAGAAAAACCATCACATCCCAGGCAGAATGTTGTAAATATAGTCAAAGAAAAATATGACAGAGAGAGTTCAAAGTATTTTCTTTTCACTTTTGATTAGAAGAACTTTCACCCAATTTTCTCTTAGAGATTTTCATGCATTTTCCAAAATAAGTTTCCAGACACTAAGAATCCGCAAGAGACACCTGCATAAACAACTGTAGCTCTTGCCTCTTATCAGTGACGTGCGGTGACAGTTACCGTTGGTGAGGCAAGACTGCAGCAGTGGTGAGAAGCAACGTCCCCGGCACTGTGTCCAACAGGCATCTCACATTTATGGCGGACATAAACGCGACACGCCTGTTGGACACAGTGGCGGGGTGTTGCTTCTCGCCACCGTCGCGCTCCACTGCCTTGCCCCCCACCTCCTCCGATGAACAATCCTGCAGCCAGCCCACCCACCCCTCGCCCGACCTGCTCCCTTCCTGGACTCACTGATCTCCTCCTCCTCCTCCTCCTCCTCCTCCTCCCTGCTGGGTGCTGGGCTGGCTGCAGGCCGGGGCATCAGGATTGTATGTATGAGGAGGCAGGGGGGGCAAGGCGGTGGAGCGCGACGGCGGCGAGAAGCATTTCAGATGGAGCCGGGACACCCGGAAGGCAAGCCGGAACTTCGGCATGCCTTTAAGTTCCGCTTTGCCTTCCGGGTGTCCCGGCTCCATCTGAAATGCTTCTCACCACCATCGCATTCCACCGCCTTGCCCCCCCCCGCCTCCTCATACAAACAATCCTGCTGCCCCAGCCTGCAGCCAGCCCACCCACCCCCGCCCGACCTGCTCCCTGCCCTGGACTCACCGCTCTCCTCCTCCTCCTCCCCACTCGGTGCTGGGCTTTAAAGGGGTCTCCCCTCCCCAGCCAGCCAGCCCACCCAGCCAATTCCTCCCCCCACCACCACTGTGTCCAACAGGCCAGGTGTCTCGCGTTTATGGCGGACATAAATGCGAGATGCCTGGCCTGTTGAAACACAGCGGCAAGAACGTCCCTGCCGCTTCCGTGCTCCGCCGCCTTGCCCCCCTGCCTCCTCCGACCCCACCGCTGTGAAGAAAGAAAAAAAAAACACACACACAAACCTCACACTAAAAAAATTTTTTTTTAATTAAATTACAAATTACAAATTAAATTACAATAAATTTGAACCCCCCCTCCCTCCGTCTGATCCACCTTTTCCAGCTGTGGAAACTCTCTCAACTCTCCTCTTGTCCGGCCAATGTAAGCGTGATCAACGTAAGCTCCTAAGGCATGATTCGCTGCTCCCTGATCAGGAGGCGGGAGAATCAGTGCCTCTTTTGCATATGAAAGTGTTCGCTTGTTAACTCCGCCTTAACTTTTAAAAGGCGAACAATTCCTTAGGCAAAAGAGGCTCCGACTTCTCTGGCCTTCTCCCATAGTTAACACGGAGAGCAGACACCAAGCCACTGTGACTTTGAATCTGGTAGCAACTACCCTGGCTTTAATTATTTAAAAAAAATTATTTAAAATTCTTCCTTTCCCTCAGGAGACTGGTGAGGCCCCGCCTCCCCTGCCTCTAGTGACTGCACGTCACTGTCTCTTATCATGTCTCGACCTTGAACAAGGCCATTCTAACTAAATAACTCCGGCAATAAAGTTTGGTAACATTATTTCAAAGTCTGCAAGATGTCAGTGTTGTATCAATTCTTAGCCCCGAAAAAGGGGAGAAAAAAAGAAAAAAATACTCCTAATAAAGAATCACGGGGCTAGGAAAGCATAACAATACAAATAAAAGAGTCTTTAAGGCATAATAAAGGAGAAAATAGTCCCAATCAAATCACTGCCAGATGTCAAAAAATGCTTCCTTATTAAGTTGAAACAAGTTGTAACAAAAGTCCAATCTAAGACTTATCAAGAAAACACTTAGAATACAGATTCTACAAATGGCAAGAGATATTGGATGCCACTATTACTGGAAGGATACAGGATCATGAAATGAAATGTCACAATAAAATTAAGTTAAACTTAGTTAAAGAGTATTATGTATAAGATAAAGTAATAATAGTTATAGTCAAATAAATGATTAACAATGATAATAATGCATTTATATATACTAGATTGATAATATAGAATTTTATATAAGCTGTAAATGAGCCCTATGGAGATGATGTGGAAAAGTCTTTTTATAAAAATAAACAATTCTATATAGAATAGAATACAAAGATGTAACACCATTGGATGAATCCAGGATGATGTAATGAAATGCCATAATTATAAATTGACTTTAAAGTTAGTATGCTTCTCATAAAAAGAATGTAATAATAGCTATACTCAATGAGTGTTTAATAATCATAATAATTGTATACATATATACTAGATTGATGATATGAGCAATGGAAGGTGCTGAAATTAGTAAGTGAACATATGAAATTAGAAAACAAGATGATAAACAATTTTATAGGATATGAGATTTATTTTATCAGTGGTTAGATTAAAACAAAAAACAAAAAACTTGGAATTGAAAATTATTAGAGAATGTTACCAATACCAACATAGTATAATGATAGAAAATAGAATTTTAAATAGGATATGAAAAATACTTTACTATTGGACATGTTGAAGATGATGTAATGAATTATTATAATATAAATGAACCCATATTTAGAATGCCTCATTTAAAATGAAGAAATAATAGTGATAGTCAAACAAATGAAGTACTATAATAATAATGTATACAAATATACTTGATTGACAATATGTGACTTTATATAAAATTTAAGGGATGACTGTGGAAAGGATACACAAAAACCTTGTAACCAATCGACACACTGTACGTAATGGAAGATGTTTTTATGTTATGTGTCTTGTTTGTCTCTGTTTGTTTAAAAATAAAAACTTTTTTTAAAAAAAAGAATATCCAGGAAACTATAGACCAATCACTTTGATATCAATATCTGGGAAAATCCTGAAAGTGTTAAAGCAGAAAATGTGTGAACATTCAGAACAACATGATTGGTTTGTCAAAAACAGGTCATGCAATTTGATATAAAAGATTAAGTCAGTGGACCAAGGAAATGCTTTGAATATAGTATATAGTTAAATAAGGGATTTGACATAGTAGACCCTAGCCTACTTCTTGGTAAGACAGAATGATGTAGGATAGACAGTACTACCACCAGATGGATTTGCAGTTGACGACCAATCACACTCAGTCCCCAATGGAGCATATCTACATGGAGGGAAGCATGCAGTGGGTTACCTCAGGGTTCTGGGTCCAATGCTTTTCAATGTTTTCATAAATAACCTAGAGGGAAAATTGAAATGGTGTTCATCAAATTTGCAGATGACACCCACCTGTAAACCTGGGAAGAAATGCTAACATGTTGGAAGGTAGACTCAGGATTCAGAAGGATCTTGTCAGTGTTGACCATTGGGCCTTATCCAACAAGATGCAGTTCAGTGGTGAGAAAAAAAATTCCTGCACTTAGGCAGGAAAAGCCAAATGCAAAGTATAGGATAGGCACTTCTTGGTTCAACAATAGTGCCTATTAGGGGGATCTGGGTATTCTAGTGGGCTACCACTTAAGTATGAGTCACAGTTGCTACAGCTGCAAAAAAAAAAACAACCCATCAACAAAGGGATAATAACAAGATCATGGGAAGTGAAAGTACTGCTCTCTAGTACACTAGTAAGCAAATATGTGGAATAATGTGTTGAGTTCTAGTCACATTTAATAGATGTATACCAGATTATTTTCAGAAACAAATATAAACATGGTATAAATATTACAGGTCACAGTCACTGTCACAAATGAAACTAAGAATGCACTTACAGTGCTATTTTTTTATTCAGATATATAGAAAAATGCAAGTTATAACTCTTGTACTCCTATGAATCATGTGTTGTAAGTAAAACATAAGCCCTTTGTTATTAAAGCAAAATGAATGGGAAGGAGCTGGAGAATACATAGCCTCTGGAACTTGGCTCTTATAAGCAATATGTCAATTTACAGCCCTTTTAGAAAAGAGGAAAAGTGGTAAAATAATCCCATGGGAAATAGAATTGAAAGAGAAGACTGTATAGACATACTATGAAAATGTATTCTTTGAACACTCAGAGTCAGAAAAAGTTTCATTGACGAAGTAGAAGAGAGAGAGATTCCTTTTAAAATCTCTGGAAATCTGGAATGATTCTGAAATTTGACTATTTACGGCCAATAAAAAAAGTTTTCTGAAAAAGCTTTATCAGTGAGACTTTTGTCAGCATGACTTTGAAGCTACATCGTGCAGATTAGGAATTAATAAAGTACTCCAAAGTCACTTGTGCAGAATTTTCAGAATGAAAAAGAGACAGATGAAGTACTTTCTGCAAAAGCATTCCCTTTTAAAAACAAACAAAACAATCAATAAGCACTTTTAACTTGAAATCTGTAATTGATTTTAGAACCAAGTAATATATCATTATTCCTATTAATTCATCTATATCTGAAGGCAAAGTAAAACACCAATCTTCAATTTTCTAGTTAATCTTTTTCTTTCTTTCTTTCTTTCTTTCTTTCTTTCTTTCTTTCTTTCTTTCTTTCTTTCTTTTCTTTCCTTTCTTTCCTTTCTTTCCTTTCTTTTCTGTTTGAACAAAGCATTTGTAATTTCTTATTTCTATTCACTCTCATATGTTTCTTTTATTGGAGTGTGTATTTCAACACAAATCAGTAAGCTCCCTTAACAAATTATACTCTTCCTAGTTTCAAAAGGCAAATTCAGACCAAAGTGGTATCTACAGGAAAATTAGTTGAAATGATGATGGCATCCATTTATAGTGCTTAAAATTAAATATAGGTAGTGTTTTAAGGTGACCATATTATCCAGTTCTGCCCTATTGTGTTGTCAATATATTTATTTTCACAAAAGTTGTCCACTCCTACCTACAAAAGAGCCAACTTCAGTTTTTCTACCCAAAGGAAAAACTTTTAGAAAATGGGATAGTAAAATGAAATCTAAGGGTAATTTGATGTATCTCTCATCATCAGTCCTGGGTTCTGTTCATCAATAGTTTTGTGTTGGACACTTCAAACTAAGTTTCTCACTTAATGTGTCCTTATTTAAATTGTCTCTCTTTTGAAGACGGAAGAGGAACTTCTATCATGGTATTCACTGAAGCTTTCTGTTCTCAAAAAGCTAATTGGCTTGGTTTGAGCAAGGCATTTGAAAATGTGCTTTCTTTATACATTGTCTTTTATTTTTCTTTGTGGATATATAAATGCTTGAAGAATCTCTGGTTCAAAATATGCCAGTTATCAGCATTATGTGGGTGTTGTTCAAGCTTCAAGCATTGTATTTCCTATGGGAGCAATACAGCTTAGCAATAGCAATAGCAGTTAGACTTATATACTGCTTCATAGGGCTTTCAGCCCTCTCTAAGCGGTTTACAGAGTCAGCATATTGCCCCCAACAACAATCCGGGTTCTCAATTTACCCACTTCGGAAGGATGGAAGGCTCAGTCAACCCTGAGCCGGTGAGATTTGAACAGCCGAACTGCAGAACTGCAGTCAGCTGAAGTAGCCTGCAGTGCTGCATTTAACCACTGCGCCACCTCGGCTCTATCCCTGATAACCTAAGGCAACTAGTTGAATATCTGATGTGGAAAGATTGCTTTACACATGGGTACCCCTGTATGAATAAGACTTATTTAAATGAAAGGGCTGATCCTATTAGTTACACTACCTCCATATTTAAATCCACAATTTTGAATCTTTCAATCTGTAGGGTTTTTTTTCTTAAGAAATAGACCCCATGAATATTTATTGCACTTCAGTCTATTGAGAAAGTATTGTAATTAGCTGTTGTCATGTTTCCATCCTAAAGTATGGAGAATATGGTGTTCAGATATGAGAAAAGTTGATAAACATCTTGAAAGCAGATCTAAATGAAAGTGAAAAATGTACTTCTTTTTCTTTGTAACTAAGTGCAAACTTTGGAGGAAAATTCAAAGAAATATGGAAAATAATGTCCCTTTGTTTTCAGTTTTATATGGTTTTTAGCATTCCATAAAAGTACTACTTTCACTAAGAAGAAATTATTTCATATATAAATTGCATAAACATTAAATGTTTGCTTCTCTTTTAACTTACCAGCCTTTAAATTCCAGACAATTTTCCTAAAGAATATGAATACTGTATCACTGACCACAGTTTACAATTTCCTCAATAATAAAGCCAAAACTACTTTTGATAATAAAACATATTTGAAATTTAGTGAAGTCTGTAGTTTCTTTCAAGTTGTTTTGTTGCTTCTAGATTATTTTTGGTTAAAAATACATTGCTGCCTGTAGAACAATGCTAGCTGTAAAGGGCATTTTTAAAAGAAATATTCATTAGAAACAGCGGTGCAGTGCCAGCTGGTATTTAGTTCTTCAATAAATAGTTCTTTTAAAGTTGTATCAAATTACTTCCTATGTTTGCTAATTATGACCTTTGTAGCTAATTACTTTGTGTAGCACATCTGGTAATCACTTGATTTAAATTTTCTTTATTCATAAAACTGCACAATTGTACAGTGACCTACCCTTTATTTAAATAATAATAATAATTTCAACAAGTGTTTTCAGTAATTAATTTAAAAGAAAAAAAGATATTATTTCATTTAATGCAAGAAAGTATAATGACTTTTGTTAAGTTTATACTGTTAAGAAAATGAACATTCAGTTCCCAATTTCCTACAATGTCTGTTGAATCCATTAAAGTTCAGTCCTAGTCTCAATTACAAGGGAATTCCAATTAAAATCATCTGTGTAAATGTAGCAACAATGTTTTTTTTTTTGTGAATGCATAATAGAACCAGAGAAATTGAACTGTTTTGATTTTATTACTAATCTAATTTATAACAGAGTTGCTGATCAGGTATCTCATATATTATTGTAGAGTATTATTTTACAACTTGGTGCACCATGAAATAGATTCACTGTTCAGGAATTAATTTGATTATGTATGTTTTCAAATGATACACAAAAGTGAGTTGCATATGCTGCTTTCCCTCTTCCTCCTTCGGAAGGCTTAGTGTTCAGGTACCTCAGCAAATCTGAAAAGATACTTGACTTCATTAGAATATTTTTCATTTGAAAAAAGCTCACCATTCACATGGCGAGAGCTAGCTTTGTTCAAGCAAATGCAAATACAACTCCATTTCAGATGTTTAGCTGACCCCAGAGATGTTAAAGAGAACAAGAAACCACATTCTTCATTACTATCCAGGAGCTGATTGTCACATGTAATCTCACTGTAAATATGCAGGTATAGTTCAGCTTTTGCAATAGTTAAACACCTGGTAGTGAATTTGTCAAATTCCAGTTCAGCTAATAACCATTACAAAATCATGTGATATTCAATTTCACATGTGTTGTATGCATTATATTCCCTTTTAGTTCTTCTAATCCAGGCTTGTTAAACTGGTGGCCCACGGGTCAGATGTATCATGCCCAACCCGGCTTTGCAAAGGCAAAAACCACCATGATATGTCACAATATGTCATGAAACATCACATGAAGGGATCAAGTTTGACACCCATGTTCTAATCCTACCATTCACTAGATGACCTAGATTAGATCAGAATTCAATAGTTAAAATCACTGGAATTTTGGTTTATCATACTTTAAATGTCTCTGATTTCAGAAGTTCTGTACAGAAAGACTAATCCTGGATTCTGAAACTATTTCTTATTATCAGAACAGTATGTTTCTTTCCATTTTTCTTAGATTAACCTCTTTCCTGAGTCCCAATACTCTTCATAAAACACCAGATTCCATATTTTTGCAATAAAATTTAACATTACATCTACATCTTTAACTATTATATTTCCTTTCAAAGTATTGTCATGCTAAGATGATCATGCAGTTGCAATTCCATTTTAAACCTTTTCAATACTGATTAAAATACTTGTGGCAGCACCTCAAAAAGATAGTATCATATGTAGATAGATCAGTATATTTAAGAGACTGAAGTTTGTGTGTGCAATATAATATAAATTGAAGTATTCATATTGTATTAGAAACAGATGCAGTTTTGTGTTACCCATACTGATTGAACCTTTCAATTAATTTTTGCTTTAGTTTTCCAGAATTACTTGTGACATTTTATTCACTGGCATAGCAACCTATGTCTTATGGAGTAACCCATAATGACTCCCTTGCCAGATAAGGTTTGGATATATTCTACTTTTTCTTATTTTTTCCTTTGGGAAATTGGCTATTTGGAGTGAAGGTCATTGAAGAATGTATGTTAAAATTTCACAGGCCAAATCTCATGAATAGATTTTGGCATAAAAATTCATGTGGAGAAAGACAAAATTCAGACATGATTTAGTGCTGCCCCTAAAGAAAATATTTGTTCATAATAACTTATTTCTTTCTTCCTGTGAATAAACAAAGAAAAGGAGGGATTAGTGCAGAATGTTGGTGACATATACTATTGTATATGTCTTTAGATTGTCTTCTAATTCATATTTCTGGACCTTTTATAGTTTAAGAAAATATCTGAAGTTTTCCCTTGGTTATTTCCAAAAAGGAATCAGGTCATATCACTAGTACCACTGATCCATCTCTACCTCCCTAACATTTGAATTAAAACTTCATGAAATAAGAACTGTTTTGTGAATGGCTAAATCAGAAGTCAAGAGTTAACTTTCTATACAAACATTGATGTGGTTACTATGATAGTATATGCAGATCAGGAGAGCATATGTTACTTCTTGCAACTTTGAAACATTTCAAATTAATAGCCTTTAAAAATTAATGCTTGTGGTTAATTAACTATGTCAGTCAAATTCACCATGTAGTTTTATAAATAAGTTTCTTGAAATAAGATATTCAGAACTGAATATAATTCATCAAATGGCAAATCAGTCCTAAGTTTACTGTCTCTCATCTGTGGTGCATTATTTGCTTTTTGTACCTAAATGCAAAACTGTGCAAATTGAAACTAAATGTGACTTGATGTTCTTTTGCACAAGGATGATATAATGTAATAGATTTATAGTTCTTAAATTTCAGAATCAAGATCAAGTATGCTCCAAAATGTGGCTTAATTTTCAAGAACTTTTCATTTTCACCTTGCTCAAAATTCAGTTTTTATCAGTTGAAGTGCTAACTGGTTCTTGCTTTTTCATGTTTGGCTGTCCAAATTCTAACAGCTACATAATAACCTAGAATGCCAGTATGCATTTCCTGTGAAGTGCAGGCCCTTATTCTTTAGGAAGATTTTATTATTTATTGCATCTTAATTTGGTAGATCTTTGGCTTTTGCACCAGATCAAGCTTTCATTCAGGTTCCATTTTAGAATCTAATGTAGCTCAAATTGCTCAGGTGTCATTTCCTATACAAGTAGGACAACTTTTTGTTTTGTGGAACATATTCTGACAATGCTGACAATTCTATTTGTCCAGAATTAATCCCAAAATGACCCCTTCTGTACTTCACATTGCATATAATGCAAATATTTATAACTAACAGTCCTCTTATCCAGTACAAATAGCTAAACTGACTTTATCTTTATTACACATGTTTTCTTAAGGTTCACTGTAGTTTTAAACAAATGAGAAATTCCCTCCAGCAACTACAATAATTGTTTGACAGAAGGTTAATGTTTATAGTGACCCCTAGTACAGCAAAGCAAAAGCTGCAGCATTTGTCGTAGTGAGTCAAATTTCACACCTTTAGTTTTCCTTCAGTACAGAGTTACAGCCACATATAATTTCCTTAGCCCAAAAATTTTATTGAAACAATAGTCATGAAGCAGGATTGTAGCTGTATTATATTTCCTGTGCCTTATACCCAGTGACGTGCAGTCACTAGAGGCAGGGGAGGCGGGACCTCACCAGTCTCCTGAGGAAAAGGAAACAATTTTTAAAATAATTAAAAAGGCCAAGGTAGCAGTAGACTTATATACCGCTTCATAGGGCTTTCAGCCCTCTCTAAGCGGTTTACAGAGAGTCAGCATATTGCCCCCAACAATCTGGGTCCTCATTTTACCCACCTTGGAAGGATGGAAGGCTGAGTCAACCCTGAGCCGGTGAGATTTGAACCGCTGAACTGCTGATCTAGCAGTAGCCTGCAGTGCTGCATTTAACCACTGCGCCACCTTGGCTCGCGAAACATGTTTTGCTGAATGGCGGCCAAGCCCTGCCGGTACTCTAAAGTGCTGGCATGCCTTTAAAGTGCCGGCTTGCCTTCTGGGCCGGCCGGCCATTCAGCGCTCACACCCAGTGCTCGCACACACCCCGGACGGCACTAGGGAGGAGAGGAACTGCATGGGTCCCGCCGCTGATGGTACGGGCAAGGGTTGGCCGGCTGGGAGTGGGGGTGGCTGCTGCCGAGGCCTCCAGCCTTGCAATCCTGGGCAGAAAAAGGCAAAGGTTCGCTCTGGAGCTGCGGAAGACCGTTGCACCTGGAGGCCTCTGCCCTGGGGATCCCCCGCTCCCCCATTCGGATTACCCCCGAACCCAAAGGAGCCTGGGTGCAGGGGTGCAGGCCAGGGAAGATGGGGTTTGTGGGCCCAGAGGAGGAAGGGGCGATCTCCCACTCCATTCGTCTGTCCCGCTGCAGAGCTCCTCCCAGGGGAGGGGGAGGTGGCAAGTGCGCTGATCCCCATTTGCCTTCTTATCCTGTTGGGAAGGGGGGGGTGGGAGACAAGAAGGAGGCAGGCTGGCCTCGCCGCTTGCATTTTCCCTATTCTCCCCTCCCAATATAGGTGCAGAGAAAGAGCCAGGAAAGGAAAGGATGTTTTTAATAATTTCCTTTGTCTGAATATGATTTCCCATTGAGGAAAAGGGGAGTTTTAATTCCCCTCCAGTAAAAAAAAAACATGTTTAGTCTTAGGCCCTTATGTGACGTCTGCCTCTGAGTTTGTGTGTTTGTGTGTGTGACATCAGTACCTCACCAGCCATAAACCTCACCGCACATCACTGCTTATACCAATCTATTCAATATCAAAATTGTAAATAGAAACAGTACATTCATAAGATTTTATGATAAATATTTTGTCTGATCATTTTAGAGTTAGTTTACACATGGAATGAACATATAGGTAGTCTTTGATTTACAACGGTTCATTTAGTGACCATTCAAAATTACAACGGCATTGAAAATGTGATTTATGATCATTTTTCACACTTATAACCGTTGGCCAACATTGCAATGTCTCAGGATCACATGACAAGCAACATATTCAAAATATTTTTGCTTCTTACAAGCAAAATCAATGGGGAATTTGGATTCATTTAACAACCATGTTATTAACAAATGCAATGATTCAATTAACAACTCTGGCAAGAAAAGTCATAAAATGGGGCAAACTGACTGAACAAATGTTTCACTTAGCACATCAATTTTAGATTCAGTTGTGGTCTTAACTCGAAGCCCACCTGTATATACTGTATTATTTATAGTATCTGAACAGTGTTTTTGCTGTACATGAACATTATTTTTTATTTATAAGATACACTATATACTGGTAGTCCTTCATCTATACCTGTTCAAAGTTATGACAGAGCCACCACAAAACTACATATGACCCAAATTTGAATTTATGATGGCTACACACATAATATTGAAGACATGTGATCATATTTTGGGCACATGGCAACTAGGTAACCTTTATGGCTTTGGCAACATCCATAATCACATAATCATGATTTCTGACATTTCTGACAAGAGCCAAGGTTGCGCAGTGGTTAAATGCAGCACTGCAGGCTACTGCTAGATCAGCAGGTCAGAGGTTCAAATCTCACCGGCTCAGGGTTGACTCAGCCTTCCATCCTTCCGAGGTGGGTAAAATGAGGACCCAGATTGTTGGGGGCAATATGCTGACTCTCTGTAAACCGCTTAGAGAGGCCTGAAAGGCCTATGAAGCGGTATATAAGTCTACTGCTATTGCTATTGCTATTTGCTGGTCTCCAGCAGTTCCAGTTTTTGGCAAAAACATCTATGGATAACATGGATTCACTTAGTGAACACTGCAAAAAATGCTGAAAAGTTATTTTTTTCTAGCTATTTCTCTTCAATTTGTGCATCACTTGGTATTGCAATATCAATAAATCAGACTTTTTTCTTTTCCACAGTAATGATGTCAGGTGTGTTGTGGGCCAGATGTGACCTTTTCATTTCCAAGAACTTTGTCAGCTTGGTGATCCCAGTGATGTTACTGCATGCGAACCCAAACATCTGGCAAAGCTTTCCACGTATGATTTTAGCTACTTGATCATGAAGTTGTAGATAATCAGTCTGTGAAATTTTGCTGAAGCTACAGATAAGACGATCCACTATTTCATATTTCGTATTATTATCATTGTTGTTGTTAATGATGATGTGCCATCAAATAGGTTTCAACAAAGATAAATTGACTCCATGGCAATCTATCCCTAAACTGCTCTTTCAAATCTGCCCAATTCCCTACTCATCTCCACTGTAACAGTCCTTCAAACATGCTGCTGGTCAACCTCTTCTTTTTTTCCAGGTCACTTTTCCCAGCATTAAATCTTTCCAAAGTACTAGAATAATTTGAGCCTCAACATTGTGTCTTTCATCAAAACTCTGAGTTGATTTGTTGGATGATCTATTAGGTTTTTTAAAAAATTCTTTTACAATTCCATAGTTCAAGGACATCAACATTCTTCCTAGGTTGTTTCTTTCAGCATTCCAACTTTCACTTCCATAAAGTATAAAAGGGAATTGGATTTTGTACAATTCTGATTGTGGATAAAGACATTTCAGGACATTTGTATATCATTTCCAAAGACTTCATGGCTGCTCCTCATGATAATATCAATAGCACTTAGACATATACTGCTTCACAGTGCTTTCCAGCCCTCTCTAAGCGATTTATAGAGTCAGCATATTCCCCCAATCTGGGTCTTCATTTTACCGACTACATAATAAGACTATAAGACTACAGAACATGGGAGATGAAGGGTTAACTATCTTTCTTGCAACCATGGTGCAAATTTTTAAAGAATACTAAATAGTATTATTTCAAAATAATTTAAAGAGAAGATAAATATAAATAAAGGTCCTTGTCACTTTATTTCCTTGCAATACATAACATTGGATTTAATTCTAATCTTGTAGCATGATGCTACAAATATCTGCATAAAAATACATCTACCTATGTTCATTGCAACTTTCTGCAATGCTTCATTGTCTAATACAATATGTCAACAGAACATTTAGGTTCACTTTCACAGTAAGCTGCCAAGAGAAAAAAAACAGTAATTTTAGTGTGATCTTCAGAACACATGTTTTAAAGCATATCATATTTTCCTATCCAGCGCTGAATTGTTAACACATTTTAAGACATTATGTTTATCCTAACAAGAACAGAACAAATTTAGAGCAACAGTAGATCACTATAAAAGTATATTTTTGCAGGCAAGATATTCTATATTTTTGGTAGAGAGGGTGAATCCAAAATCTTGGAAAGCCATTATCTAGCTATGTCCATATTATTTTGCTATTATGTCCAAATAATAGGGCTTGGACAATCTGGAACTTTGCTGCCTGCTGCCCAATCTAAGCATAGTACACAAAATTGTCTGCTACAATGTCTTGCCTGTCAACAACTTCTTCAGCTTCAATCACAGTAATACACAGGAAAGCAATTGATACAAACTGAAGGTAAACTGCTTCAAAGTGAGTAGTCAACACCTGGAACGCTCTACCTAATTCTGTTATTACAGACTCAAACCTCACAGCTTCAATCTCAAACTGTCTACGGTGAACCTTACCCCATTCTTAAGAGGTCAGTAAAAGGGGTATGCGTAAGTGCACTAGCATGCCCCCATTTATCTGTATTTACTTCCTTTGTTCATGTTTATGTTCATACCTATACTTGTTATCTTGTACATGTTTGACAAATAAATAAATAAATACTGATGGTAGAAAAGGGAGCTTTTATCACTAATAATGTGAAAATCCAGCCTAAGGAAATATCAAAAGGGAGAGAAAGTGAATGAGGATATCATCTATCACAGTGTTTTTCAACCTTTTTTGTGCAAAGGCACACTTTTTTCATGAAAAAAATCACGAGGCACACCACCATTAGAAAATGTTAAAAAATATTAACTCTGTGCCTATATTGACTATATATAAAGTAATTTTCCCACGGCACACCTTACACTATGTCACGGCACACTAGTGTGCCGCGGCACAGTGGTTGAAAAACACTGATCTATCAATTGTTTAAGTATTAAGTCATCATTTCACTCTTCAGTCTATACATTTGAATGCTGAAACCATATTAGTATTTAGCATCTGGCAATACCATTTAATATGTTTGTATGACCTTGCATAAGTTAAATATGCACTGTATATGATTTTATAATGTTTGTATTGGAATCACACTTTCTGGATTTAAATATTCATGTTTTTTTTAAGAATCTTGGGTAAAGTCAGGAAGAGTCTGCTTCGAATTTCATTACCATTTATTTCTAATCCAATATGACTGCTCCTACCTACCTACAGAGATGATCCTGGAAAGTGGCTTGAATTATTTGGTGCCCTTGGTCTGTTCCCAGAAAAGACTGGGAAGTCAGTCATGAAGGAAAAATATATGTCAATTGATGGAGATGATACCTAATCTATATTTAGTTTACCCAATGTAAGAAGTATAATAGTTTCTGCTTTCTGTGTTTCCTGGTCTATTTAAATTCTGTGCATTAAATGGCTTGTGCCTACTTGTCTGCCTGCTATCTACTGGCCAAAAAGCAAAGTTATAAGTACATGAACTACTAAATGGTGTTCTTTATTCACTTCTTCTCCAGATGTATTATTTATGACTTTCATTGACTAAGTAGGACTGTACTTCAAGATAGTATATGGACAAATTATTATATTATATCATATGAGACTATTAACAAAGTATTCCCATCTGAGGTAGTAATATACCCAGTGATCCACAGAGGAGTTACTATTGATGGATGAAAAAATAACATTTGTAATGTCGGCAATTTCCTGTTTTCTGCCAAATTTAAAGTTTTCCTCCTAGTTTACACATTACTAAACCATACAATTTTAAGAAGCAGTTAAAAAATTGTCAGTGTACCAGTGAAATTTATAATATTAAATGTTTAATACATTTTCATAATTTACATTTTTAGTTAAAAAGTGTTATTTGGATAATATACTGTAGTTATTAAAATGGTCATTGAAAAGCCCTGGGTAAGAGCTTATTCCCAAAAGTGGAAATCTGGTGGATATAAGGATGATTAAAATAGATTTACAACTTAAAAAATTGTGCAATCAATGGAAAAAATATCCACTTAGATGTTCATGAATTGCAATTGCACTTAGACTTATATACCACTTCAGTGTTTTACAGCCTTCTCTAAGCAGTTTACAGATTCAGCATATTTTCCCCAACAATCTGGATCCTCATTTTACCAACTTCGGGAGGATGGAAGACTGATGATATTCGAATTGCCAAATTGCAGGCAGCCAGCAGTCAGCATAAGTAGCATACAGTACTGCATTCTAACCACTGTGCCATCACAGCTCCTAAATTGAGAATATTGTGAATGCAATTGATGGGCAGTATAGAAATGTAATAAATACATAAACAAAATAACAAAATTTCAAAAAAGCAGGCACAGTGGAACACAAAGAAGGGACACATATAAGGTGACCAGACATCCCGCTTTTGGCAGGACAGTCCCGCTTTTGAACAATTTGTCCTGCGTCCCATGGTGTTTTTAAAAAGTCCCGTTTTTTTTTTTCAGAACACATCCCAGAATCACGTTTCACAGAAGAGAATTGTATAGAACGCACGCAAATAAAAAGGAGGCGGGGATTTTCCCACCCAGCAGCGGATCCCATGATTGTCGTAGAAGTGTGGCAAGGAAATCAATTGGCCTGCAAGGGAGCTGCGGCAGCCATTGGCCAACGTGCTCAGGAGAGATCATTCCCCGGAACTTCCCTGCTTTGCTAATATCCCATTGGGGTCCCTTTCTATGTCGCGTCCACTGTTGCTTTTGCTTTGGGCCGCTGCTAATTCCCAGCCTTTGTGGCAATGGGAAGCGATGGCTCGCTTGCAGCCAGAGGCGGAAGAAGCCAGTCAGGCAACAGAGGTGCGGGAACTCCTGGAGCGGCTTTTGGGCCCGAGGGCAGCTTCTGCCTTTGCGGTATCCATGAACTGGTCTTTTGCTAGGCCTGGCGGTCTGGAGCTCGAATAGGCTGAACACAATAAATGTATCTGGCTCCAGTGGAGTGGCCACCGCCTCGGGGATCTACCATTACTTGAAGGACTTCTGCGGCTGCCATGTGTCCTGGTCTGGGGCGCATCTCCAACTGCCGCAGAGTTTGCCCCCTGTCTCCACAGAGATTATCGTCACCAGCCCCAACAGGTGATTGGAGGAGAAGGGAAGCAAAGGGTCCCCCTAACCTCTGTATGTGAAGCAGGAGCATATCCGGCTTTGCCTTGAAAATATGGGAAGGCATCTTTAAAGGTGGCCCCAGAAAACCTGCTTCAGATAAATTTTGCAGTCTGCCAATTGACTGAAACTTTTGAGCCTGAATCCTTAGGTGCTGAAATGAAATTCACAGAATGTTTGACATAAAAGCTGTATCTGGGACTTATTGAAAAGTCCCTATTGTCCAATAGTTGCTTAAGGCAAACTGGTTCCCTTCAAGTCCTCAACTTATAAGTTTAGGTTTAGGGACTGAAGTTACAACAACACTGGAAAAAATTGACATAATGACTTTTTCCACACTTAGGACTACCCCATGATCACGGTATTTAGACTTTGCTTTGCAACTGGCATGCATTTTTGACTGTTGCAGTGTCCCAAAGTTAGGGACCCATCTTTTGCGACCTGATAAGTTAAGTCAGTGGGGTAGGTAGAGTCACTTAACAATATTTTTACTAACTTAATAACTCTAGTGAGTCACTTAACCGTGGCAAGAAAGATCGTAAAATGGGGCAAAACACACTTAACAACTGTCTTGCTTAGCAACAGAAATGTTGGGCTCGATTGTCATAAGTTAAGGACTACCTATAGTATTGAAAGCAATGCCTTAACACGCATAATTAATTATCACTCAGTTTCTGGGTATGTAATTCAGTGATGCCTGTCTTTTCCAGTTGGAAAATAATTTTTCAAGTACAGTATAAAGGCATTATCTCCCAATGAACTTGGGTCATACAGGTAGTCCTTGACTTACAGCCATTCATTTATGACCATTCAAAGGTACAATGGCAGGGGGAAAATGACTTACATCCAGTTTTCACACTTAAAACTATTGCAATATCCCCATAGTCATGTGATCAAAATTTGGGTACTGTCTGAGGTCACATGATCACCACTTGAACCCTTCCCTGCCAGCTTCTGACAAGCAAAGCCAATGGGGGAAGCCAAATTCATTTAACAACTTCATGATTCACTTAACAACTGTAGTGATTAGCTTCTCTGTGGCAAAAGAAACCTCATAAAGTAGGGCCAAAGGAAATTTTGGACTCAATTGTGGTTGTAAGTTGAAGACTATACAGGTAGTCCTCGACTTACAACAGTACATTTAGTGACTGAAGTTGCAACGGCACTGAAAAAAGTGACTGATGACCATTTTTCACACTTATGACTGTTGCAGCATCCCCATGGACATGTGATTTACATTCAGATGCTTGACAACTGGTTCATAGTTATGATGGTTAGAGTGTCCCAAGATCATGTGATCATATTTTGAGACCTTCTGCAAAGCAAAATCAATGGGGAAACCTAATTCACTTAAAATCTGATTCACTTAACCATACTAATTTAGCACCTGCAGTGATTTACTGAACAAATGTGACAAGAAAAGACGTAAAATGGGGCAATACTAAGGTGACCAGATGTCCTGCTTTCGGCGGGACAGTCCCGCTTTTGAACAATTTGTCCCACATCCCACGGCATTTTTAAAAAGTCCCGATTTTTTTTAAAAAAAATTAATCAAACACCCCCCCCCCCCCGGTCAATGGTGTCCCATTTTACCAATGTTAAAATCTGGTCACCTTAGCACACATAGTAAATCCCTAGCTCTCTATCATCACCCACTTCTCCTTGTAGATGCTAGGCTTAAAGTGTTAAGAAGTCAATGCCACTGAGGTCTCGCTTCCAGTTTCCTTTCTTGCTACTCCATTGATGGATCCACAACTCCAAAATTTCTTAAAAGATGCAAGTATCAATCTCTATGCAAATTTTGTACTGTCTTCTGCCATTTTAAGTCAACATAGACCATTAATTTCTAGTTGCAGTTTGTTAACAATATGAGAGTTAAATGGATTCCAATATAAAACACTATGATTGGTACATTCACCTTCTTATTCTAACACAGGGCTGTCAAACTCCTGGCCCATGGGCCTGATGGGTCATGTACTGGCCACACCAATGCCAGGTTTAGTGAAGGGGGGGAGTCATGTGACACCACCCAGATTACATGAGTTTGAGACCCCTGCTCTAACAGATGCAACAGAGCCTGGCCTTGTAATGTGGCAATTTATAAGAGCTTTCAAACTAAAATTTTATATTTTACAGTTCCAAAAAACAGACCATTACTTTCAATATGTAAGATTCCACTTATTTATCTTATTATTGTTTAATTAGTGTATTATTGATCTTAGTCAATTATTAATTTGGTTTTAAGATGTTTAAAGCTCCATTTGTTTATTATCTGCTCTAGCAGATACATTTGTACTGTTATTTTTTGCCTAAAATATTTCAGTTTGTTTTTCAATTGAATTGTACAGCTTATATGTTATATTAAAGGTGAAAAAACAATCTGAATCTTATTTATTTTGGACTTATTTTTTTACATCTCAAAAACCTGATATTTTAACAGAGATGTGTAATGTTTTTATTCACTGTAACTGCCCTTATTACTTATTTAGGATCCTTGTTTTTGGCAGTGGGGAGTTATTTCGTTTTATGATATAAAAGTGGTTCATTCATCTATACATTATTATGAAGTTTTTCCCTGGATTTTTAATATCACCAAAAATGGCAACAATACTTTTATATTATATTAAATTATCAAAATGCTTGAATGTGTTGGACTTACCTGACCAAGACTAAGCAATAAATTATAAATCTTTTTATTCTACACAGCTTAATTCATTTCCTAGGCTAGAGTTTAGTAGAAGTCTCAGAGTTTACCAAACTATATAAGAAAGTTTACTGCAGACAAAAAAAAACCTATATTGATTAAAGTTAGTTTAAACAATAAAAGTTTCTCATACCCATGAATGATCAGCCTTGACCATGAGCTATCTGAATTACATCAATTACATGTTTAAACTATGACTGTAAATAAAATAAATCATTGAAATTAATGAGATTTAAATTACTCACCTAGTGACAACTGAGTTTCCATTTAGTTTTCTCGATATGCTATATTCATGTAATTTTTTACCCTCTTAAATCAATAATACAATAAAGAGGAGCATATGAGGAAAATAAAACACCTAAATGCTGACCTTACATTTGATTAATTTTTATATCCTGAATTTATTTATTTATTTAATTTTTATGCCACCCCTCCCCTTCAAGGTGATTTTCGAATGGAAAATGCTTTATGCATTTATTCTAACTTCTGTTCCATGCTTTAGAATGGAAGGTCTCCCTTGTGTGGAGTCAAGACTATCCATTGTTTCATCCTTAAAAGTGCCTTGAATGATTAAACATTCACCTAGTACATGAGATGATCTGGAATGCTACTGTCTGTTTCTCATTCATATGTACAAGCTTTTCTTGACAGTTTTATTTGATCAGTGAATAAGAACAATAAATCACAAAAAGAAAAGCATAATTCCTAAACATAACAAGTATGGACATGACAGATTTTTCTTTGAGCAATTATAAAATACATCATGAACAACTATAATGGTTTAAAATGTTGTTACAGAATTTATATATTCTTAGACATAGTATATTTTGGGGTGAAAATAATTTATTATAGAATAAACAATGAATATATCTTCTGAATACGTGCATGATATTTGAATATACATAGTAGTTGCAAACAATGTTATACAGAAGTATAAAAAATACACAACAAATAAGAATTTATCTTGAGCATGGAATTGGCAATTTAATGATGCTGTGTGTTTAACATTTGAAAACTTCATATTTACTGCTGGCCAATGAAAAATATTTCTTTTATATATTTATATATATATATATATATATATATATATATATATATATATGTATGTATGTATGTATGTATGTATGTATGTATGTATATATATATATATATATATATATATATATATATATATATATATATATATATATAATTTTTGTTACATAGACAACATATACACACAACAATGGAGAAACAAAAACAAAAAAGAAAGAGAAAAAAGAAACACACACACACACAAAAACCCCATCATCACATACAGCATGTCGTTTGGTTACAGGTGTTTTAACATTTATCATTCTTATACATTTATTATTTCATTTAATAAGATATAATTTAGTATCATTTCTTATTCCCCTACCTGTGGCAATCCATCCCAACTACATTTTCCACACACACACACACCCCGTATCTCTCTGTTATATATTTAATACACACAACAATAAAAAAACCACACACACACACAGAGAGAAAAGAAAAGAAAAGTAACACAAAAAGGAAAAAAAAACATCATTACATATAGCATGTGGTTTGGTTACAGGTGTTTTAACATCCACATCCTCAAATAATATTTACCATATCAGACTTTTCATCTAGTATAACTGAATACCTCACTTTCATAATACTAATGGTAACTGAATATATATTGGCCAATGAAAAATATTTCTGACCATTTTCATTAATGTTATTTACATTATATTATGCTGTAGACATGAGTGATGTGTACCATGTATGCTAATAGCTATATTAAGAGAATTGTGAAGTTTGCCATCTCCAACACTTGGCTGGAATAGTACCGTACATCATGGTTATATACTGTACCTTCTATTGGATTACAGAATAATGAGAAAAAATTGAATATATATTCAATTAATGATGGCTATCTGTGTTGTTGGCAGTCGACTGAGAGGAGGAGGAGGAGACATGGAGTCAGGGTCAGCATCAGAGCAACCTGGGAGCTTCAAAGGGGAAGAGGGAATTGAGCTGGCACAGAGAGAGAGGGGGGGAGAGGGAGAGAGAGAGAGGAAGGGAGGCGGAGCCTGGGCCATCTGTCAGCCCTCAAATGGAGAGTCAACAACCCCCAGGTCTGGGGGTGGTTGAAGAAGAAGAGGAGGAATAGTTGGGTCCAGTGCCTGATGGATGGGCAGAAGGCAAAGAAGAGGAGAGCAGTGGAAATCTGTGGGCCGATCCTTGAGAAGGAAGAACCACTGCTGCTAAGTCCCATCCTAGCTCTGGGGATAAAAGGCAGGGGGCAGAGATAAATAGATGTGGCAGACAACTATTTATCTTCTGCCCGGTCGGACGTGTTAGCCTGCATTGAGAGAGAAACTTTTTGCCTGGGCTGCCGGCATTCCTCATAAAGGAATCTTTTGAGTTCACGTCAGACGGTTTGCCATGTTTGGGGAGCTGGGTCAGAACAAGCTGGTTCAACAAGTCATTATACAAGATGTTTATTATTTAGTTTACTTCTTGTGTAGTTGATTGCCTTAAATATTTATTTGTTGTGAAGCACTAGATATTATTGATTTTCAAGGAGTGAAAATTGGATTAATCCTATACACTGGATACTATACAGTAATATTTATAAGGAATTTTTCCAGGAAATTTTAAAAAAAATGATTAGCTTAGCAAGAAATATGTGTTTTCCACCCTATATATTTTTGTCTCAATGGATGAAATACTGAATTGGAGGAGATAACAAGTGAAATGAAGGCCATACTTGTCATGTAGATCACCAGTTGCTTATTCGTGTATTCAGTTCATCATGATATATTTTTAGTATGCTGTTATGAGATAAAATCCTTAATTACATGTGCAATTTTTGATTTCACAGGGATTGAAGTGATTATAGTGATTGCCTGTACAGATGATACTTTGTATGAGACCTAAAAGATGCCAGTCTTTTGTGAGTAAAATCCAAAATGCACCCAAGTGGCTTTAAAGACAAAATGAACATTCCTGAAGCAGAGTAAAGTTTAGTGTTTTTAGAAAACAACATTCTGTAATTCTTTCTAAATCTTGCTAAAAACCTCTGAAGTTGCTGGCAAAGTGTTAAATAGCATGAGGTTACTAGATACTATTAGCATTCCTTTTGATTTTTTTGTATTTTTTTTTAAAAAAGATATAGAGACAGAATTGCTAGATTTCGTGAAGGGCGAGACTTGAAACAGGATTTGTGGAGGCTAAACATTCTAGTCAGGCATCCTTTTCAGTGATGGAAATAGTGGGAAAGCATCTAGTCTATAAATTATTGGCACCAAGCCTGTCTCTAAATCATGTATGGAGGATAATAAAATTTGAATTATAAAGAAATAGGTTACATGTCACCATCACCTCCAGTAGCTTTAAGTGCTGTTTTTTATTGCCTGAGGATTTAGCAGTAACAGCAAAGCAGATGCTTATTTCATAATAAAAAACTAAAACTGTAACAAAACCTCTCAACCCTCACACCTTTCAGCTCTACACAGTAAGGTGTTATTAACCATAGTAAGCATATGTGGAAGAAGAGTCCTTTTTAAATTATTTTTTAGGTGGCACCAAAAAGTTTACACAAAAATTCCATGTTCTGATTCTACTCTATCTGAACTTTGTATTATTGAAAACATTGCTTCATTTGAAAATCCATTTTATTTATTAATAATAACAGTGTAGCTTTTCTCATCTGAACATAGTAAAGGTGCAGAGTATGTACATTACTCGCAAGGCAGAAGTATCCATTCACAGTGGCCCAAATCAGGAGTACACAAAATGAGACCTCAGAGCTGCAAGTAATCTCTAATCCTAGGTCAACAATTCCAGAGCATCTCTAAAAGTTAATGAAAATGTATAATTTTTCATATAAGCAAGAGGGCAAATCAATTTGTGGAGAGAAATTATATTATTTGTATGTAATTGATTTAATTTAGCTGATGTTATATTTAAATTACATTACACTCATTTCCTTTTCTTTGTATTGGCATTATCCCATTCAAATAGTTATTTTACTATTATTAAAATATAGATGGACGAATACTTGTTGCTAATGGTTTATGTGCTAAAATGTTTCTTAGTGAATTTAGAGTACCAATGGCTCTTTGCTAATTTTTGATACCAGCTTTGTGACATCTTAGAGATACCTACCTTAATTTATTTTTGCACTATGGAATCTAATTAAATAGAGGCAGTTAAAACACAGGTCAAATTATCAAAGAAATAATCAAAGAAATACAGTTGCATATTTATGACTTAGAATTGACAGTATTTTTTGAAAGTGCAGATTCCAGATGTTTTCATCTTAGTTTCCAAATCCTCATTCTCTTCTATGAATGACAAAAATAATAATCTACTAAAAGGCAGATATTGGCCGCTATCCATTAGTTAGGCATTAAAAAAAAATCCAGAAGTACTGTATAAATATTATAGTCACAATTTTGAGAAAGCTCAAAATATTTAAGACCATTTATTCATAAGCTACCTACCACATTCCACTCTAAATAAGAATCCAAAATCCAATTGACCTTTTAATTAGATTGTAGATTGAGTCTTGCATAGTGTACTAGCATGGTATACTGTATATAGCATTTTACCCAGGGGAATGATTTTGTCTGCATTATTTTGCCTATGATAAATTTAACCTTAAGATTAATAGTCTTCATAAAACATTTAATAAAAAATATTTTTAAAAGATTAATAGTCTTCAAATTGCTATTATATATTTATGATATTTGCATTTCCAAATATTACATATTATAAATATGCTACATATTATAAATATTGCACATATATGCTCTGTGCATTGAATAATACATGAATCAATATGCTATCTTAAAATATTGATGGGACAAAACAAATCATGCTAGATTTAAAAATGTCCATGTTAGTCAGGATTTTTTCTTCACAATGGCTGACTAGATGTCTCTGGGATGTTGTCAAGCAGCAGAATAGTAACCTTCTTCTCAGTCATTCTTCTTCTGCAACAGCAGTAACTTGGACCAGGCTAAAAGCATTTGAATATTATCCCAAATTCAAATTCATACACTGTAGCTTCATTCTACAAAGGGATAATTTTATTAGCGATGGAAGCAATAAGCATTTAAAAAATCTATATTTTTTCACTAGAGATTCAAATGGTAAAGTAGAAAAGGAAAAAGTACCCATAATTGGAAGTGATTCGCTGCACACAGTGGCCAGGATCCATAGAATTCTGAAACTATTTCTGCAATTACTATTTTTTGAATAATATCTCCCAGTATGTCAAGTCAAATGACTATTGAAATTAGTAAAGTATTACATGTTGCTTTCAGTATGGAATGAGTGAAAAGAGGGGAAAGAGAAGACAACATTCCACTGAGAAAAGCACAAGCTGGTTGCATGATCCTAATAAACTTTTTGGATCCAGGCGTGCAATGAGAAATTCATGCATGTATCCTTCTAATATAAAACATTTGCCTTCCTTTTTGGTCTATGTGTTGCCATCTCTTGTTTAATGAATGACAAACATACGGCAACAGCAACCAAACATGTAAAGAACCAGACTAAGATATTACTATCCATAACACACACTTTTCCTTTGTTTAAAAAGTTTGCCTGAACTTGTGCTTTACTGGCTCAGGATTTACTGTCAAAAAGACACATAGAAAAAATCAGCAGAAATTGTTTGGTCCAAAGCTTGCAGCTGATGCTCTGAAATAAAAACAGTGCAGAACACACACTACAAGCCAGACACAAAGCCTCCAACCACAGTCAAATCAAGCTGCAAATACATCTCTAGAATCCAGTGCAAGGACCATGAATAGTTTGTCAATCATAGAATCATAGGGCTGGACGGGCCCTCAGAAGTCTTCTAATCCAACTCTCTGCTCAAGGGAGGAGACTTATACCATCCCAGTCAAATGGTTGTCCAGTCTATTTTTGAAGATGTTCAGTGATGGAGCACAACCCCAAGAAGCTCAGACCTTAGGGGGGCTGGACTGGTTGGGTGGGTGTGGCTATGCGGTCATGTGACTGGGTGAGCATGGCTATGCAGTAATGTGACTGGGTGGGTTTGGCCAATGTAGCAGTCCACTTTGCCTTTTTCCTAGCTGTACTTGCTCCTCCCCTACTCAACCAATGGCCCTGGATCAAATGGCTGTGAAAAACATCCTGAAAGTCTGTTTTTAAAGCATTTTAAAGTGTTTTTAGACTTTTAAAGCACTACTTTACAAGCTGGCAGCAGAACTGATTTTCAAGCCAGCAGCAGCCCCTCACCTACTCACTTACCAGCCCTGGATAATGTGGCTGCACTGGTGAAATCACCCCTCAGTCAGCTGGCCCTCCCTTGCACCCTTCAGTTTTAACTTCAGCAGCAGAGGTGTGATCAGAAGTGCCACTCAACCGGTGAAATAACTAATCAGAAATGCAACTGGAGTGGATGCTCACTGGTGAGGGGCAGGGTGAGGAGCAGGGCTGAATCCCACTATTCTGTGGCTCAGATACTTTGCATTGGCAGACCACATCCGGCCCACAGGCCATAATTTGAGGATAAGTGTTCTAGGGTCTCAACATTCTTTTTGTATCATAATAACCAGAACTTTACACAGTATTCCATGTGTGGTCTCACTAGTGCAATCTAAAGCAGTATTCATCATAGATACATTCATTCAGAGCTATGTGTCATTTTGCTCCATGAATGTTGCTGATGGTTGAATGGATTTAATTTTCAAGAACACTAAAAAATGCATAAAATCTAAAAAAAAACCTGCCTCTGCCACAATCTCCCAAATCATAGCAACACAGTCTTGCTTGGGTTATCCCAAAGCCTGTTCTTTCCCATACAGAACCCCACAATTTTCAGATACTGAAAGAAACCTTGGTAGCATGATTTGGTCAGCTGAAGCTACAGAGATATAGTTAATGGCTGCAACTGATCACATTTTCAGCAACCTTCTCTAAGAAGTTGGATATTAAATGAAAATTGAAACTAGGACTGCTTGAAGTACTACTTTTTAAAAGTACTAAAGAGACCATTTCCTTCTTTATAGATGCATTTATTACTACCTGGATTTAATCACACATTGTTTTCTAGGAAACTTAACTGACTAGGAAGACTATGTGTGAATAATACATAAGTGGGAATATTTAGAATCTTGAAAACCCTGCCAAGTTTCTCAGTTCTAACACGTTTAAACTTCCAATGGATTCCACTAAACCTTGCCACAACCACTTCCAAGGGACTTGCAAGTCCAACTCAGGGCTACAATTTTATCTATCAGTGGTTTAGAGCAGTCTTCACAGATCTCTTGTAGGTGCTTTTCTAGCACATTGTCCCCAAGGGAGAATGGATTAGATCAGGGGTGTCAAATTTGCAGTCTGCAGGCAGATGCGTCACACGCTGGCCATGCCCACCCCACTTTAGCAAAGAGGGGGAAAGCTGTGATATATGATATGAGGACAACATGATGTCACAAGTTTGACACCCCTGGATTAGATTAACAAGATTTTTGGATGCTTATATGTGGATTTTTTTTAAAAAAATGGTATCTCTGCTCATGTTTTTCAGCCTACATATTATGGCCTAAAATACAAACTTACTTAAGAAAACCAGGCAAAAATTTAATAAATTTATTACATGGTATGTTAGGGGAGGGAGCTATCTTAATGTGTTATGCAAATCTATCATTTTAGTTAGTTTATGGTTCAATGTATTGCTAATAAGATAATAGATTTTATCACTGGGGATCCTAGAACTTTCTGTAACAACTTTAGCTGTCTAGATTCCTCCAAGGGGAGTGAAATGGAACCCCTTGATAATGGTGGGCGGTGATGGTCGTACCAGCCAGGACCGGGTCGTGAGTCCAATGTCCAAAGTCCAATATCCAGCAGCTGTGAGCCATGAGCAAACCAAGAGCCAGGGAGGATAGGAAAGGCCGCACCGTGAAGAAGGCTTAGGGGGTAGGCTAGGAGGCTGTGGCAACGGCCGCAAGGCCAACTGCCAGATCTTATAACGCCCCATATCCACCGACTACCCCTCTATAAAGCCAGCCAAATGGAGTCCAAAAAAGAAAAAAAATCCCCCCAAAAAAGTCTGCATGGATTCTGTAGTTCAAATATGGTAGTCAGATAAAACTTCACCCTGGATTAGGCTGAAACATCTTCTTCAAGACTATTTGCATGTGACAAACCATCTACTCCAGAACCCTGCTAAATATCTAATGACTAAATACAGGTTAAATAATAAATACATTTCTTTGTGACTGCCTTGACATGTTTTCATATCTGGTATGAATTAAGCTTCATGGAGCTACTGTGAAATAAAAATGGATAGCTGAAGGGAAATGAGTTGGGATTTTTTCCACCTTATCTTGAACCCAAGAGAGAGAATGAGAGAGAGAGACCTCTCAACTTGCTTCTCCTGAGGAAGTGGACAAGGCCATGGGAGCGGTGAGTGCCTCCACTTGTATACTGGACCCGTGCCCCTCCTGGCTGGTCTCGACCAGCAGGGAGGTGACACGGGGCTGGATCCAGACGATAGTTAACACCTCTCTCCGGGAGGGAATTTTCCCGCTCCTCCTAAAGGATGCGGTGGTGAGACCCCTCCTGAAGAAATCATCTCTGGACCCAGCCATTTTGAGCAACTATTGTCCAGTCTCCAACCTGCCCTTTGTTGGGAAGGTTGTTGAGAAAGTGGTGGCCTCTCAACTCCGACGGTCCTTGGATGAAACCGATTATCTGGATTCCTTTCAGTCGGGTTTCAGGCCTGGTTACAGCACGGAAACTGCTTTGGTCGCGCTGATTGATGATCTCTGGCGAGCCAGGGATAGGGGTCACCCCTCTATCCTTGTGCTCCTTGACCTCTCAGCAGCCTTCGATACCATTGACCATGGTATCCTTCTGCGACGGTTGCGAGAGGTGGGAGTGGGAGGCACCGTCCTTCGGTGGTTCTTCTCCTACCTCTCGGACAGGTCGCAGTCGGTGTTGGTCGGAGGGCAGAGGTCGACCCCAAGGCCCCTCAATTACGGGGTGCCGCAGGGTTCGGTCCTGTCCCTCCTCCTATTTAACATCTACATGAAGCCGCTGGGTGACATCATACGCCGGCACGGGATTAAGTACCACCAATATGCAGACGATACGCAGTTGTACCTGTCCGCCCCATGCCAACTCAGCGAAGCAGTAGAAGTGATGTGCCAGTGCCTGGAGGCTGTTAGGGTCTGGATGGGAGTAAACAAGTTGGCACTCAATCCAGACAAGACCGAGTGGCTACTGATGTTCCTTCCCAAAGATTGGCCAAGTATTCCATCTCTCAGGCTGGGGGGTGAAATTATACACCCCTCAGAGAGGGTTCGCAATTTGGGAGTCCTCCTGGATCCCCAGCTGACTTTAGAACACCATTTGTCGGCTGTGACCAGGTGGACCTTTGTCCAGCTTGGCCTGGTGCACCAATTGCGACCCTACCTGGATCGGGAGGCCCTTCAGACAGTCACTCACGCCCTTGTGACCTCAAGACTGGATTACTGTAACACGCTCTACATGGGGCTGCCCTTGAAGAGTGTTCAAAGACTTCAGCTGGTCCAGAACGCAGCCGCACGAGCAATTGTGGGTGCACCCAGGTACACCCACGTCACACCTATCCTCCGTGAGCTGCACTGGCTACCCATTAGTCTCCGGACCCGCTTCAAGGTGCTGGTCGTTACCTATAAAGCCCTACATGGCATCGGACCTGGGTACCTGAGAGACCGCCTCCTGCCGATTACCTCCCAAAGACCGATTAGATCTCACAGGTTAGGTCTTCTCTGGATTCCATCTGCCAGCCAATGTCGGCTGGCGACTCCCCGGGGGAGAGCCTTCTCTGTCACAGCTCCAGCCCTCTGGAAAGACCTCCCCGTGGAGATCCGGACCCTTACTACCCTCCCGGCCTTCTGCAAAGCCGTTAAGTCCTGGCTGCTCCAGCAGGCCGGGGGGCTTTCGAAATATCCAGCCCCATGGAAACTGTGACTGTTGTGTATTTTAAAGTGTTGTTTTGCTTATTTATCCCCTTCCCTTGTTTATTGTAAGCCGCCCGGAGCCCTTCGGGAGTGGGCGGCATACAAGACCAATAAACAACAACAACAACAGACAGACACTAAGTTGTCACCAACAACTTTAAAAATATAGCAATAGTGGTTGCTTTATGGGTTTTTTTTACATAATTATAAATTTTGAGGCAAACATAACCCTTTTAAACCTAGATATGCTTTCTGAAAGACAGATCAATTTAGATATTAGGAGTATTTCAGTGAATACATTATTATGAATAATTACACTAGATGGGAATTATTATTATAGTTTGTTACACAGTCAACTGGATATTCAGACTGGATTTGGCATTTTTTGTCCACCAATTGAGTGCTGTGGACATTTGAAAGCATTATAGATATTGCCACAGTTCCAAGTAAATCTACCTTTTACAATTGACTAATGGTGAATTTATCAATGCCAATGGTGTTCAAATGGTGCTACAGTTGTTTTGGAATCACACCCAAGGCACTTATTACTATTGGTACTACCTTTGCTTTCTTCTGCTACAGTTATTCTATTTCTATTTGCAAGTGTTTGTATTTTATTATCTTTCCCAGTTGTTTCTCTTTTATTCTGTCTCTGGGTAGTCACTATCTAGACTTGTTTGTTTGTTTGTTTGTTTGTTTGTTTGTTTGTTTGTTTGTTGGATTTATATGCCTCCCTTCTCCTGAAGGACTCAGAGCAGCAAACAACATTAAAAAAACACATATTACAAAAGTTAAAAAGGAAATTAAATACATTATCCAAAAATAAACCCAATTAATATTAACAATACAATTTTAAAAATTAGATTAAAATTAACAATTAAATCAATCATTTATTTTATTCTGTTCAGACTAGGCCGGCTTGCTGGAAAAGCCAACTTTTTAGGGCGCGTTGGAAGGACCAGAGGTCGGGGATTATATGAAGCTCCAGGGGCAGCTCATTCCAGAGGGAAGGCACTCCCACAGAGAAAGCTCTCTCCCTGGGGGTCACTAGCCGACACTGTCTGGCTGATGGCATCCTGAGGAGACCAACTCTGTGGGATCGCACTGGACAGTGGGAGGCTACTGGTGGCAGTAGGTGGTTTCGCAGGTACCCTGGGGCTAAGCCATGGAGCGCTTTAAAGATCATAATTAGTACCTTGAATCACACCCGGAAAACAACCAGCAACCAGTGCAGGCTGCCTAAAAGGGGTGTATCATGGGACCACCTAGGTACCCCCATGATAACCCACGCAGCCGCATTCTGGACCAGCTGAAGCATCCGGGTGCTCTTTAAGGGCAGCCCCATATAGAGAGCATTGCAGTAGTCCAGGCGAGAAAGGATGACTGTGCACAGAGCATCCTGATCCAGAAAGGGGCGCAACTGACGTACCAGGCGAACCTGGTAAAAGGCCCCCTTGGTCATGGCTATCAGATGTTCTTTAAAACTAAGCCGCATATCCATAAGGACTCCCAGATTGCGGGCCCTCTCTGAGGGGGCTAAAATTTCTCCCCCTATCATCAAAGATGGAACAAGATGCACAAATCAGGATGACGGAAATCACAGCCACTCAGTCTTGGAGGGAATGAGCTTGAGCCTGATCCTGCCCATCCAGATCCGCACAGCCTCCAGGCATCGGGACATCATGTCAAGGGCATCGTTTGGGTGGCTTGGGGTAGAGATGAAAAGTTGGGTATCATCAGCATATTGATGATACCGGACCCCAAAACCACGGATGATGTCGCCCAGCGGTTTCATATATATGTTGAACAGGAGAGAACCAACCCCTGGGGCACCCCACAAGTGACGCGCCTTGGGATCGATCCCTGTCCTCCAGTCAACATGAACTGTGACTGATCTGACAGGTAGGAGGAGAACCACCATAAAATGGTGCCCCCCACTCCTAACTCCCTGAGTCGTTGCAATAGGATACCATGGTCGATGGTATTGAAAGCCGCCGAGAGGTCTAATAGGACCTGGACAGAGGAGCAGCCCCTGTCCCAGGCCCGCCAGAGATCATCAACCAATGCAACCAATGCCGTCTCCATGCTGTACCCGGGCCTGAAACCCCACTGAAATGGATCCAGGTAGGCAGCTTCATCCAGGTACTGGGGAAGCTGACGTGCTACCACACTCTCGACAACCTTCACTGCAAAGCAAAGGTTGGAGACCAGACGATAGTTGGCTAAAGAAGCTGGGTCCAGGGAAGGCTTCTTGAGGAGGGGCCTCACCACTGCCTCCTTCAAGGCAGTGGAAAATAACCCGTCTCTCAATGAAGCATTGGTAATCGCCTGGAGCCAGCCTCGTGTCACCTCCCGGGAAGCCGAAACTAACCAAGAGGGACACGGGTCCAGCACACAAGTGGCAGCACTGAGTCTCCCCATAATCCTGTCCATGCCCTCAGGGATCACAGGGTCAAATTCTTTGACTTTTTGTCTTTCTAACAACAATTGCTAAATCTGATGCATTATATGGCAGATGACTTTGAATTTTAAAGTCCTAGAGCAGTTTAGATTCTTGATTTTCTGTTACTTTCTATATTTTATAGTCCTAACATGTCTTGTCTTCTTAATTCTGGCTTTTTATGTATTTATTCTGAAAGATGTGGGTGTGTGTTTGTTTGCGTCTGTGTACACATATACATACATACACACACACAATATTATTAAATATTGTAATTCATAATCTCAAATCTCAAATAGATTTTTTTACTGAAGAACTATTGATTATATCAGTAACTAGCAACAATTAATAATGTTATATGAAAGTTGCAAAAATTCAGAAAATCACTAAACGGCAACAAAGAGTTTGTGTTTTCTGTATCCTTTTCTTTAGCCACACACTGATGAAGCAAAACCTATATAATGTATACATTGTATGCATCCTAAGTGGCTATATTAGAAGGTGACAACAGCTGGAATTTTTAAACAGTTGTCCGATTGAATGTGGTGTAGCATTTGCATAATAAAATATGCTTCAAATCATAAATATTATTTCAACATTTGTGTTGATACTACAAAACCTGACACTAATTTGTTCTGTGAGAGTTTTTTTAACTTTTTAAATGTCTGATTCAAGTAGAGTTTCACCAAGTTCCTCAGTAACTAGATATCTGGCTTAATGGTAATATCTTGCAGTGATACCAATAAACAAAATTATTTTAGCCCATTTTTCAGATCCTGCGCCATTAGAAATTTCTGCCATGGTTTCTTTCCTTTTCAGTGGCTCCACATTACTGCTCAAATTCAACTGCAATATTATTACCATTTAATTTTTTGCATCTTGTTTTATGTGTGGGTCGGTGGGTAAAATTTTCTTTTTACAACACCGATTTTGAGCAACATTAAAATATCTAAGTCTAGTTTCTTTGTGTTTGCACATATTAAACAACAGTATACTTTGCTCAAAGGACCTTCAGTCTTATATATAGATATTCTCATAAAAGCAACTATTTTATCTTAGAGCCTGGTAGTTATCAAATGTTCTGCTTTCTTTTTCTTTTGTTTAGTTTTAGCTTCAGGGGAATCAAGCCCAGGAGGTGAAACAATCTGCTAGGCTTTTCCGGGGAATATACAACTAATACTATTGTTTCCTTTGATTTACCATATGAATATTTTATAACCTCCCTCTCCCCACTTTAAGCTGATAACCAGTCATCACTGGATGATAAGTTTTTCTATAGGAATGTGTTTGTATATTAGTCAAAATAAATCAAGACAAGAAGGGAGTACTACAATGGTTTCAATTTAAAATCTATCATTTTGGCTTAAGCACCAATCCGCTAACATTGTTGAGGTTTCATGAAAAAAATACAAAGAAAGTACACACCAAATAGGCTTCCTTGTATATTATTGCCATCTAGTGGACTCATTATTCTGAAGAATCTGCTAAGATCAGTTCTTAGAAGCAAGAATGGATGATGATGATTTTGCTTAGCTTTGCAAACACCACATTGTGCAGAGTTATCAGTAAGGACTGTACAGAAACTTGATTAATTTCTCATATTCAATGCAATGCAAATAAAAGAGAGAAAACTCTTAATTTTCATGAGAGTTAATGTTAGATTTAATGGAATATATTTAGCTTTATTCAGGTGTTTATTGCTTTAACTATTGTAATCATCTGACAGAATGTCTGTAAAAGAGATTCGTAAATGTGTAAAAGCAAACTTACTGTAAATAATTTAGAAATTTAAATTAGATACTATTTGTACACTTATTTCACTTTAAATGAGAATTAAATGTCATTCTTTTAATTTGCCAATGACATAATGTTGGAAAACATTCAGGGTGAACCATAATAATTAAACTAAAACTAAAGCAAACATTTATAATGAGAGACAACAAAAACAGATAATAATAGATTATACAATGTTACTTGCTTGATAAGCTTAGGGCTTGTTGGAATAAAAAATGTCTTTACAAACTAATGCAGTACAACCAGAAAAAGATACCTCTGAACTTCATTGTGTAAGATATTTCACAATTTTGGTTCATATACTAATGCAGACTTATCTTGTCCCAGTGCTTATGGAGAAAGCCAGTGCTTTACGAAAGGCCAGGGAGGGTAGAGGTCTGCTGAACTTCAGAGGAAGAGTGTTCTATAGGACAAGGACAACCATGGAAAAGGCACATGAGTAAAGGGCACATGAAGAGAAGAGACTAGGAGAATGTCCACCCTATGTGACCAAGAAAGATACATCCCCTTAGGGAAAGGCGGTACCATAGATAACCTGGGACTGTGCCATTTAGGGCTTTAAAGATGATGATTAGCATCTTGAATTGCAGAAACCTGAAGCCAGTGCAGTTCATGTGACAGAAGTGCTACATGGGCAAACCAATGGGACCATCACTGGGTGCACTGTTGTGTTTGGACCAGTTGAAAATTCCAGGTGGTCTTCATAGAGTTCATTGTAGTTATCCAAATGAAAGGTGACCAATTAAAATTAAGTGTTTTTGTTTGATTTGGGTACCTCCAATGGGAGGAACAAATATTTTTTTAAAATACACATCCATTAGTAACATGATAGAAACAAAACAGAAAATTTGGAGGAAATATTAGGGAAAGGGTTAACTGCAAGGTCAGATAAAAGTAATGATCACAATATCTTAGCAACTGCCTCTTCTATAACATTGTCCTTGCTTCTTGGAACTATTGCAGCATTCAGAGATGTCATTAAAACTATTTTAAAGATTTGTATAAAGGGCCAAACTAAAGTAACTGAACTACACAGAGTGTAGTTGGAGTGAGTCTCAATATTTTTCTTAATAACTGGGTAGTCAGGTAGTTTAGTGGAAGATAGTTCGAAGGCTGCAATCACCAAGAAAACATATATTTTATTACTACAACTTGCTGCTGTAAAAGCATAGGGATCTGCATTTTTGTTACAAATCAGGTAATCACAAATCTACCTATTTTCATTAGAATGCAGCAAATGAAGGATATGAGTTTTGAGGCTTTTTAAGCTTGCTTGCTTACTTTGGTAAAAGAATTTCTGTAAGTAAAAGACAAATTTAGAGAAAAAATTAAGAAAAAGAGAAAGAAAAAGAGAACATGCAAAAAATAGAAAAAGCAAAGAAGGATAATTAAAAAAAACAAGAATCAGAAAAAATAAACAAAAACCAACTTCTGATTTTTTTTAAAGGTATAAACAAACTCATTATCTATCTTCTCTCTTAGGTATTACAAAAATCCCTTTAGCCCCTTCTTTAGTCCATTTTCAATTATCAAATTCATGATTCATCACTTTTTTCTGTTTTCAGCAAAAAGTTCGTAAAAGGTTGTGGTTTTTTTAAAGTATTTATTGTTTTGTCAATGAGCAGGCAAGTAAGTCTGGACATTTCTGCAAATTCTAATATCTTCAATTCATTCTTCCATTGAGGGAATTTCAGTATTTCATTTACTATTTTTTTAAATAAGTCTGTATCCATTCACCTTTCAAAGTATATAGGAGGCTGAAGTCCATCTTTTTCAGGAGTATTTCTTATTTTACTCTTTTCAATTCCACAAATTTCCTTTATTGTAGGTCCAGTCATCAACTGCTTTTGTTTGTCCGTTATTTTTGCTAAATTTGATGTCTTTCAGTATTCATTGACTTCTGCCATGGAAATTTCTTTTCCCTTATAAGTTTTTATATAATTCTGATAAAAGTATTATTTGCATATTATGTTTTCTGCATCATAAAATTCCCTTTTTATATTTGTAATATTATTTTTCCCACCTTCTTTCTTAAGTTACATACTAGCCATTCCCCTCATCGGGAGAATATCATACAATTAAATCTAATGGTCTAGCAAGAGACATTCAGTAGCAATTACTGTTAAGTGTTTTTGGTGATGTTTTGCACAAACATCTGTTTGTTCTTGGTAAACCACATGGAGGAGATGATTTTTTTAATAGGCTTTTTTTAAATGTTGCTGTTGTTAATGGAGTTCTCATTTTCTTAAGAAATATTTTTGAATAAAACCTCAACTAAAGTGACTGGGGATGCAACTTGGCATCATGTAATATCATAGGTCTTTAACAAAAGTCTCTCTTCATGGGATAAATCATTTGAATCATATTGCTAGACATGCCTTTGGGAAAAAATAGAAAACTGTGAATCAGTAAAATGCTTACATCATTTACAGACTTGGCAATATTGCTGTTCTTTGGAAAAGTTTACAACTGAATAAAGAATAAAGACAAGCAATTGTCAACTAGCTATTCAACATTAAATTTAGTTGGGAATTATTCCAAGTAGGACTATCTACAAGAGCATACAACACCATGATGCCTGTAGGAAAATGGTAGAGCTTGCATTAGAACAATTCCATGCTGCTTTTGTCTTGTCCCCCCCACATACACACACGCCATGTTTTGCTAATTTCAGAGCTATAGCAACATATGGAGTACTAAAGAACATAACATATCAAGATATTTGTCATTTCTGCATAATAAAGTCTCCAACCTTGACTGAAAAGTAAACACTGCTCCCCAGAAGAAATAGACAGAAGATGCAATGGGAAAAAGCTGTAAGCCCCATTTTCCACATTGTACTCTATCTTGAGAAGGGGCATGATGGCTTAACAGTTAAAGAAACAGAGTTTGTCAGCTGGAGAATTGACAGCACAGGTTCGAGATCCGAGATTGTCGCAATGGGGTGAACTCCCATTACTTGATCCATTCCTGCTCACCTTTGAAAACATGCAAATGCAAATAGATTAACAGGTTAACATTTTGGTGGAGGTAAGAGTGTTCTATGCAACTTTGGCATACAACCATGCTAGCCACATCACCACAAAAATTGTCTTTGATCAATGCTGGTTGCCTTGTACAAGAAATGGATATGACTACCATATCCATTTCATGTAGAGTAGGACACGATTGAAGGGAAAGCTTTACTCTGTCTTGATCTCAAATATCCATGAATTGAGCATGGATATATGAGTTAGGCGTTCCGTGCCCTTCGGCATTTAGTCTTGCCGGCCACATAACCACAGAGATGTCATCAGACAGTGCCGGCTCTTTGGCTTTGAAAGAGATGAGCACCACCCCCTAGAGTTGGGAACAACTAGCGAGTGGAACCTTTACCTTTATATGAGTTAGGAAACAGATCACGTAGAAGTTGGCATAAATGGAATGAAGATATTTCAGAGAGAGTTACTTGCTCAAATTTCTTTGCTCAACCCAGGAACATTACAAATGGAACCACTTCAATCAGTAATACCATTGAAGTATAAATTTTATCAGTTATAACAAAAATGTAAATAGCAAACAACCTGAATACTGTGTATTAAGTATCTTTAGGAGCAAGTGCTATGTGACAAAACAAAGGAGTTTTAAAGTATCTCAAATTAATTTTATAGAAAATGGATACAAATTTGAACTCTGTTTTGGAGCTGCACTTAAAAAAGCATGCTGTTCAAAGGGCCAAATTGATTAATTCAAAGACAAGATTGCACACCTTACTAAAAACATGAAGAGAACCAAAAAGGTCAGATCCAAAGTGTCAATAGGTTTGAAATATCTCTTTTTCCCAGAAGTATTTTTTTAAATCCTTTTTAATCATTTATCTCTATTGGAAAAGAAAGAAAAATTAGGAAATAGTTTTGCTTTTGAAGAATAGCTAATGTAAATTATTATTAGTGAAAGTAATCATGATAAGAATTTCCAACACTTATGTTTTATATACATGCATTCTTGATTTGAGTATATTTTTGTACAATAATGGCCCTCTGGAGGTAATGAATATTAAACTATTTTCATATGTGGATTGTTCTATGTATATGTGAGGCATCTTCTTTTTGAGTCTCTCCAATCCCATCTGTAAATGATAGGCTTCTTTCTTCATCCTGGCTACAATACAGAAATCCTGACTGTACTTCAGGTTTTGCAAAAGAGCTTTTAGTGTTTCGAATCTGTTTCTGAAACACCTGAATCTATAGTACTCAGAGGCAGTTATAAAGCTGAGGTTCACAGGATAAAATACCTTCTTTTTCAGTTTGGTCAATTTTATAGATACAGATGAGGGGTGTCAAACTCAATTTCATTGAGGCAGTGGTGGGGACATGGTTTGGTGGGTCTGGCATGGCATGGCATGGCTTGATGGGCATGGCTTTGTGAGCTTGGCAGGGGAAGGATACTGCAAAATCCCCATTCGCTCCTGATCAACTAGAACTCAGGAGCAGAGAATAGATAGGGGGGAGCAGAGGTGGTATTTACCGGTCTCTGAACTACTCAAAATTTCTGCTACCGATTCTCCAGAACTGGTCAGAACCTGCCGAATACCACCTCTGATTGAAGGTTGCAATAGGGTTGTGTTTGACCTTGGAGGGCCGGTGTGTGTGGGGGGGGGGCTGGGGGGGCATAGTCATGCTGGGCTTGGCTGGGCATACTGGGTGTTTGACACAGGATCAAGATGCATTTTTCCCCTTCTCTTCTTTTTTTCCACAGTTCTTTGTTATAGCCATTTTCCTATATCTTCTACCAGATATAACTAACAAACATTATTACTTATTCTTCATACTCCACTAAACTTTTTATTTCTAAATTTATAGCCCATTGTTTAATAGTAAATTGCTTTTCTAGACAGAATTATTCAACCAATAATAAAAATGCAATAGCATAAATAATATGATAAAACAAAATTTAATAGCACAGGTAAATTTCCAGGATGGTACATATAAATGGTTGTCAATTATAGATTGTTGATTGTAGATTAAATGGACCTACAGTATGTAAAATCTAACATTAAACTGTAGTATTATTATGATAGGATGTTGCTTGTTTTCTATTCAGATCAGGCACTGATTTGAGGCCACATAATTATAATCCAGTCCAATCCAGTCCTCCTGCAGCACTCTGACAGCCAAAAGTGAGCCAGTAGAGACACCACAGGCCAGTCCTTTGATATTTCCAGGCTGGCCCCAGGGGCCAGATTTAATCACCATGAGCCTTGAGTTTGACACCCCTGATATACAGTAGATGATATAGATATAGATAGTATATATAGGTATATGTATAGATGGGATAGGGATAGGGACGATAGGGATAGGGATAGGGATGATGGATAGAGACAAGGACAGGGACAGAAAAAGAGAGAGGGACAGAGAGAGATATGGATATAGACAGATACAGATATAGATATAGTAGATAAATATAGATAAATACAGAGACAAATATAGATACTTATGGATATAGATATATAGACATAGATATATATAAAAACATAGACAGACATATAAACAGACAGACAGACATATAAATATACATATACTTTGTACGGATATAGTGAAAGTTGTTAAATACCAAATTTTGATGGAGCTCAAATTCTTTTCTTTTGTTTTAGTTTTCCTGCCTTTCTCAATTTTTATTTCATTGTATTTTTCTTTATAAACTAAGGCATTATATCCTAGTTTATCATACGCTGCTGCTGTATATTTTTCCTTTTCATTGGATTGGAATCGGACTTAGTCATCATTTACATCTTTGTGAAGCTGTTATAAATACATCTCTTTAATTTTGTTGGGTTTGTTATTGCATCCAACACAGATTTTTTTTCCTAATTTATAAAATAGAATGTGAATGTTGGCCAGGTAAGGTTACAATCCATTTGAACATCAACCATTTTTGCAGTTCACATTGATACCATTGTATTTATTAATTTCATTTGCCCTTGTGCATATCTTTAGAAAACTCAGCATGGCTCATAAGCAAGCAGAAGTTCAATTTTACTTAGGTTCTTCAGCAAAACAAATCTACTATATGAGTTGAAGTACTTCATCTCTAGATTTTTTTAAAGTTACAAATAGGAGGCGTAGAGGAAAAAACTTTTTTTCTAGAGATTAAGGTAATTATCAAAAGCATAGTCAACAGAATAGGATACCAGTAATAAATTTAATTCCTCCGTATGGTTGCCCTTGTCATGGGGGAAGGCTTGTGTGTTCTGTTATGGTTGAGAGCTATGCTGAAAGTATACTAACACAAAGTATACCAGAAAGCTCACCCAAACCAGACAGGTCTCAACTCAGGAACTAAGACTATCCACAAATCCATTAATCACAATGATACGACAGAAAAATAATCCCCTACAGAATCGTTCATCATCCAGGTTAACAAGGCCCGGGCAATTGCTATCCTTGGACAACTATCAAAAAAGAAGTTACAGGGTTGGAGAAAGACCTGGTGATCTACTTCGCAAAAAACTTACCATGAAAATTCTTTGGGTAGGGTCTCAAATATGTCAGATAGAGTGTCCAATGATAGAACAACAGAAATCCCAGTTGTTGATGCAGCTAATGGCATAAACAAATGTCTGCATTGTTCAGAGATATATCTGATAGCTTCATGGAATATCAGAAGAATGAATCAGGGTAAATTAGATATTGTCAAATATGAGATGATCAGGCTGGAAATTTATCTAATTGTTGTCAATAAGCTATACTGGTCAAACAATTGCTTTTTCCAGGCTGAGAACTTCACTGGCTATTATTCAGAACATAATACCAACAAAAAAATGGAGTAGCATTTATTGTAAGCAATAAACTTGCTAGAGGAGTGGAAAGCTTCTCAACTGTCAGTGACCAAATTATGACCATCAGAATTCAGCCAAGCTCCTCAACATCACAGTTATCCTAGAAGACATTTTAAAAAAAACCTGTGTTTCATTTACTTTAGCCATGTCATGAGGGATAATTCACTGGAGAAAGCAATTGTGTTTGGAAGAGTGGTAAAAGGAAACCAGACTGTCAAAGAACATGGTGGCTGGAAACCAGCCAGGGCATAGAAAAATTCCAAGAAGTAGTGCAAGTTTGAAAGAGGTAGAATTGCCCATAGAATTGCCAAGAGTTGGATACAACTGAACGAATAGCATCATCATCAATAAATTTCATCCAAGAAGGCCATAAAAATATATTTCACATTGAAAAATTGATCGAGATATATTTATATCATCTACTGTAGGATGGTGAGAAGAATATCTCAAATTTAGATATTGCATTAGTTGGACAATGTCTCTTTTCATCTTCATTATGTATTGAAATAAACTGAGTTTTACTCATTCAGTTTAACAAATTGAATGAAACTTAATTTGACTAAAATCATTATTATACCTTCTTCCCATTATAAAATTTAACAAAGCATAGTAGAATTTTTCAATGTGTGAAGTAAGGAAAATAAACAGCCAAGTACCTTTTATTTGCTTTGGAAGAGTGGCTCTGTTGTTCAGTCTACACCAAGGCTGTAAAACGTGAGGCTCCCAGGCCAGATGCGTCATGCGCTGGCCATGCCCATGCCAGTTTAGCAAAGGGGGAAAATCATGTGATGACACTGTGACGAGACAAGATTGACATCCCTGGTCTACATAACCTCTCATTTTAATTGTGAGCGTATAGGATTTGTACAGTGATAGCTGGACAATTTCACATGTCAGAATCTTTCTTTCAGGTATAACAAAAATTTTTGAAGTGGCCATTGTGCTCTAAGAAACTTTACATTAAATCACATATTTTACTGATTGTTCAGTTGAAATAATCTGTTCAATCCCAATAAACCCTCCCCAAGAAAAGAACCTAATACGAGAAAGAGTAATTGGATATGGCTAGTGCCAAAGCTTTCAAGCATGAAAAATTCATTTTGACACCCAGAAGGTGATGGAAGGAAATGCCATTTTTTATAAGAAAGTAGGGGAGTTCTTACGTAAAATTATTAGTATTTTTAAAAGATTTTTTAAGTTTCTTTTTCCTCCAAAAAAGATCATTTATTATAAATGATTATTTCCATTCCTTTAAGAAAAATTGTATAGTCTACAGAAGTCGACATGAAATTACACTCGAGATTTTATCTGGGCAACAACTACTCCTTTATATGCCAAAACATAAAGTCTGTACTTGTGAAGTAAGATGAAATGAATTTGATTGCATATTTCTTTCTAAAGAAGCCAAATGACTTTAGCAAAAATAAAACTTTTCCAGACATCAGACTCACATTTACAGATGTGTGATCACTGAAATTTTCAGCATTTTGCCAATCACTTTGCAAAACAGATATCCTTTTGACAGTTTTATGTCTAGAATTTTAATATCTAAAGATAAAACTGCTAGTTGCTTATAGAAAAGAGTATACTTATTTTAAAAAGCTGCTGGTGTTTGAAAGGGTTTTGAAAATCTAGCTCTTTGCCAAGGCCTTTGGTGGTCATAACTTATGTCTCCTTTTAAACTAAGATGTTCTTTTTGGTTTCCTTTTGGATTGTCATCCTATCATTTTTACCTTTTTGTTATCATTTTTAACTTTTAAAATAATATATAAACTACGTAGTTTCTGGAAGTTGTGCAGCATATGAATAAATAACAACAACAATAATAAATATAAATGGTAGTCCTGGATTTTTTTTCTTTCAAAATAAAAATACCAAATTTGTTTACACCAATACAAAATTCTTAACAGAAGCTGCTTTTCCCTGTAGAACATCTCTTGTAGCCACAAAAATTGCAAAACATACTGTGAAAGGAAGATGCCTCTGTAAAAACTTACAAAGGGTCTTCAGAATACACAGACTTTGATCCTGAAAGTATTGTTCCAAAGCTAGATCCATTGTAAATTTTAAAAAGCTACCTCTATTCGTAACAGTATCCGTGATGGAATTATATGACAATACTACTTGTAGCTGCTTGGAAACAGGAACTTGGTCATACATTGCATGGACTATTAAAAAAGCAAAGTAATTATGCAGTCTATTTATTGTAGATTGTAAAACATGTCTGTGGAGATTCTCAATCATCCATGTCATGTTTGTTCCAAGGAGCTTTTTTTTTTTTCAAAAGGCAACTAGTCTCTCTTAGTTTTGTTTTTTAAATGTTTTGCTTTCAATTCATTAAGCTTCTTCAGAATTAGATAGAATATTTGGGTCACAATATGTAAAATACATTTTTAAGAAAAAATAATTGTAAAAGAACAAAAACTGCGTCTAAAATATTGTTCAATTACCCACAATGTAAACCACAAATTTGGAGGATTTCATGTTAAAAGTCCTCTCACCTTTTTTAAATTATGACTTTTATAACATTCACTTTCTGCTAGGAGATCAAGGTTACTATATAAGAGCTTGAAGACATTATGTTAAGGTGACCAGACGTCCCGATTTCAGTGGGACAGTCATGATTTATAACAATTTGTCCCATGTCCCGGGGTGTTTTTAAAAAGTCCCGATTTTCTGGCTTCATGTTGAAAGCCCAATGGATTTGCTTAAGAAATCCTAACTGGGGCAAGACAAAAGACACTCTGTCTAACCTCTCTCTCTCTGTCTCAGTACTTTCATTGAAGCTATTAAAACTTTAAAACAAAAAAACGGACACCCCTCGCCCCTTTTACTCACTTTTATAAGAAAAGATGACCAGAGCTCCAGGAAATACATGGCTAGAGAGGTAGCGAATGTTCCTTCCTGGATTTTCTGGAGGGGAGGGGCACGGAGGTTGGAGGTCGGTTCGTGTGGAAAAAATGGTGGCAAAGTTTCTTTGAAAAATATTTCCCCGACTAATTTCACCATTTTAATTTGCTCAGTTCTTTGTATTAACATCTACATCACTCTGGATTGACTTGGAGTGCTCACTTGTGCCTGCTGGTAAGTGAGCTGGGTTTTTTTCTTTTATTTTTTTAATATATTTTAAAATAATATTTTATTTATTGTGCATAGGATTTCTTAAAATAGTTTTATTCTGTGTGGATTCTTTTTTTAAATTGTCTTAGAGTATTTAAAAAAAAGATTCTATCCAAAACACAAAATACCAGCTGCAGTTATTCACTTAAGAAATGTGGCAAGAAAGGTGGTATAATGGGCTTAGTGACCAAAGTTACAATGGCATTGAAAAAAGTGACTGATGACCATTTTTCACACTTAGCGACCATTTTCACACTTAGCGACCATTGCAGCATCCTCATGGTCACGCGATCAAAATTTTGATGTTTGGCAACAGATTGGTATTTATGATGGTTTCAGTGTCCTGGGGTCATATAATCACCTTTTGACAAAGTCAGATGGGGAAACCAGATTCACTTATGCTACTAACTTATCAGCTGCAGTTATTCACTTAAGAACTATGGCAAGAAAGGTGGTATAATGGGCTTAGTGATCAAAGTTACAATGGCATTGAAAAAAGTGACTGATGACCATTTTTCACACTTAGCGACCATTTTCACACTTAGCGACCTTTGCAGCATCCTCATGGTCACGCGATCAAAATTTTGATGTTTGGCAACAGTTACAATTTATATTTGTAAATTGTAATTATGTTGAAATAAAAAAATATTACAATACTATTTTTGCGTTGTATGAAAATTTTTGTTGCTCCGTATAAATTTTTAATCAACACCCCCCCCCCCCCCGGTCAAAGGTGTCCCTCTTTACCAATCTGAAAATCTGGTCACCTTACATTATGTGCATGTTTTTTTCTATGGTATCATGAACCATTATGCTATAATATTATTGCTCTAATTTAATGTGATCTTTAACTACCTTTTCCCCCTCCCCCTCTAGACACTCTCCTTCCATAGCAGCTTGTCTTCAAAAAGCAAAATGGTGTCATTTGAATTGCAAATCTTATCGCACATATAGTTTCATTCTTTCAGTTCAGGATGAATGACAGTGGTATATTAGATTTAACAAACCTTACCCAGTTTTAAATACATTTCTGGTATTGAGAGCTAACAGAGCTGAAAAAGGAATGGGTAAAGGCTCTGTTCTAGTATTCATTCCTTTATTGGGGGACTGAAAGGATCTTGCGGAGGGAACCTGATAGAAAGTTTGTGCCATTGCTAAATAGGAACCATTTCCAAGGTAGTAAAATAAAAGGTTAGCTCAGCTGCCTTTTATACCATTTCATTAGTGGTAGCCAACTCTTTCAAGCCCAGGCCAGAGGCTGCACAGACAATTTGATTCAGTTGGGCCCAAACCTAATCAAGTACGAGCCTGAAAGAATCACTGAACTAACTCTTTTGAAAGGTTCATTGTTTCAGGAGAGCAACTTTTTCATAGTGCATGGCAGCAGTTAGAGATGAAAGAGCTGTAAGAATATGCAGTCTTGTGGCAGAAGATCCCTCAAATTCTCTCATAGTTTTTTTTTCTTTATGAATTTAGTACAATTATATTTTGCTTCAATATGTAAAACATGACTCATGTGAAAATTTAAAAAGCATTAAAATGATATGATTTCTGTAACTTTTATTTACATTTTTAATTTTCTTTTTCATGTCCTTTCATTTTTTATGATTTCCTAAAATTACACCAATTTGTTCATCCATTTAGGTTTGCCTTTGCCTTGCTTTCTAATTAAAATCACATAAACCAGCATCACAGGCCAGATATCATTCCTTCACATCCAATTTGAAATCTGTTTGCCCATTCACAAAATCACGTAAAATTTCAAAATTCAGTAACAAAGGTCTGCCTGTCTGTCTGTCTGTCTGCCTGCCTGCCTGTCTGTCTGTCTTTCTTATCTATCTATCTATCTATCTATCTATCTATCTATCTATCTATCTATCTATCTATCTATCTATCTATCTATCTATCTCTCATCTCACCTAACATTGGGCAGATTAAAGATAGTAAGTTGTTAAATATAGTAACAATTAAAATTTTAAATTCTATATTTGAAATTAAATCCAAGGATGGACAGCATGGGGAACATGAAGAAGGTTATATTCCCAATATTCCTTTCTTTAACTGGGAACTGCTGAATGCTGCTACTAGACAAAATGGTGAACTAAAGGTTCCTCCTTAGACCTTTTCCATTTGTCCTTAAAATATTTTGTTTTGTAAAATGAATTGCTGGAGCTACAATTTTTATTTCATTAACATATTGTAGCTATTTTACTTGGTTAGGATTTTAAAACAACTTTATTAACAAGAAATATTTTAAAACCTTCTCATTTTTAAAATGAGTTGAAGAGCAGAAAAGGCATTGTAAAGACATTTATTTTCCAATAGGGTAATATTACATAGGTTGTGACAAGACTCCAATATATGAAAGTAGAAATACTTAATTAGTATTAATATTCATTTTCTTTCTAAAGCTACATATTATTTCAAAGTATCGAGCTGGAAAAGAGAGGATTATCTTCCAGGGAAATCTACCCAGTCCTTCTATAACACAATATTAAATGATTCCATTGACATTTGCATGTTTCTTTGGTTTGCCTTGGGGAAATCAATGTTTTCATTTAGATGGAAGTAATAAACAATCTATGAGGGGACAGATTACGACCTGTCATCAGTTAACTATTAAACTGATTTGAGAAGAATATAGGATATACTGTACAAAAGAAAGCCACTGAAGTTTGACAATAATTATATCGTGCAAAATCTCTTCTTTTGTTTTTATTATTATTATCCAATGAATTTTCTTCTTTCAAAGTTAAAAAAGACTTGTCAGTATAGTTAACTGACTAAATCAGTGCAATAATAAACAATAGTGGTGATAGCAAATCTGCTTGAAATATTTGTCTCTTGATACTAACCTCTTCCAATCAATCACCATTGACCATCAACTGTCTTTTCTATTGTATCATTGATCTTTGCACAAAGCTTCTGATGTTTCTACTGACTCTTGTTATTTCTAGGCACTTAATTATCCAATCATGTGTCGTGGAATTCAGTGCCAATTCTTGATCTTCTTTGCCCCTTTCTCCATCATTTCTACTTTCATTTCCACTTCTTTCATTATAGCTTCCTCTTTTTAAACCCACTTCCTTTATCCAATTTGCATTCTTGTTGTATTTATTTGATTTGTTTCAAATCTGCACGCAGAAATATGCTTCTTTGTCAAGTGTTGACTGGTTTATTGTAGCCTTTCAATTGATAGATTGGTAAAACATTTTTATTTAACTAAAATTGGAGATTCTGCCTATACTTTGCAATTTTAGCTTTATATTTGCTGATTTTCTTGACTATAGCTGTTATTACTGCTTTATTATTTCCAGTACTTCCTTGAGTTTCCTTGTTTCTGAGTGATATTTCTATATCAGGTTTCTTTCATATTTTTATTTTTCAGCTTCTTTTCTTTCATTTGTTCTAGCTTGCTTATAGTAGCATGCTGATTATTTTGGTCATTTTGGTGGTCCACTGTTTGGCTTTTTTTCTTGTTTTTTGCTTTTGCATTCAAGGTATTCGGTTATAGTAACTTCAGCTATTCTGTAGGTTAGTTGGTTTGTTTCCTACAGTGAGCTGGTGTCAAATTTAATATTACTGTATTGTAAGGTGACCAGATTTTCAGATTGGAAAAGAGGGACGCCCTTGACCGGGGGGGGGGGGGCTTTTTTAAAAAAAAAAATTGTCAAAAGGTCACCCCAGGACACTGAAACCAGCATAAATACAAATCTGTTGCCAAACAAAATTTTGATCACGTGACCATGAAGATGCTGCAACGGTCGCTAAGTGTGAAAAATGGTCGCAACGGTCGCTAAGTGTGAAAAATGGTCATCAGTCACTTTTTTCAATGCCATTGTAACTTTGGTCACTAAATGTTTTCCCCCTCCTCGAGACTCCTCACTTCTTCCTTCATTCCTCTTGCTTATCTACCTTCACCTTATCTGTCTTCTGCTCTTTCCCTCTCTTCCTTCCTTCCTCCCTCCTTCCATCTTTTTCTTTCTTCACTCACTCCCTTCCTCCTTTTTTCTCTTCCTTCCTCCTTCCATTCTTTCATCTTCATGGGAGAGGCGGCTGCCGGCCGTTTCACCTCGCGCAGAGAACTTCCACTCGGTCCCGGGGTTTCTGCCGGGTGGGGGGGCTTGATTAAAAATTTTATACGGAGCAACAAAAATTTTCATACATCACAAAAATAGTATTGTAATATTTTTTTTATTTCAACATAACTACAATTTACAAATATAATATGTTTATTTACATTTATATTTATTAAATATATTGACAAAAATTATGTACAGTACAAATATAATACGTTTATTTACATTTATATTTATTAAATATATTGACAAAAATTATGTACAGAATAATTTTACTCTTTGGCATATTTCTCACTTGAGTGAATTTTTTTTAGTAGATTGCTGTCATTGTTTAAAAGGTCATGAAATTTTTCACATGAATTCGTTAAATTATATTTGACACATAAAATGGCTTTCAAAGTCTCAACACTTAATTGTGATTTTTCTGATGTCCACACTTGATTTACCGTAGAAAAAACACGTTCAGTCGCAGCATTAGTTCCTGGTAAGGACAGCGCGTATTCCACAATTTTTAATACATTATTATATGAAATATGGTTTCTTTGAAAATGATTAAATATTTCTATCCATTTATTCTCTATTGTCATTTTTGCTGATGCCCAAGATTCAACCTTTTCCTTATTCATATATAGTTTTAAATATGATACCTCAGTAAAAAGATTAGTTTCGGAAATATCACTATTTGGGAAATTTTGATGAATATGCTCAAATGATTTTTGCACATCATGCCAATCAAGTTCTTTTTTTAATTCAACCCAATTAAAATGTTCGATATTGTTAAAATGTACCGTCCACTCTTCTAAATAATCTACGCAGTTACTATAGAAGTTTTTAAAATGATTCATGGTATCTGCACAATTTATTGCACCTTCTTCTTCTAGCTGCCTTATAATATTACGGATAGTTATGGGAATAAAAATTGTATCTAACCGCTGTTGACACTGAAATTTTAAATTATTAAGTTCATTTGCTACTTCGATTGCCGAAATTTTGTCACCTTCAATAAGTTTTATACTATTTTGAAAAAGAGCTGCTTGATTGTGTACAAACTCTAGCCAAATTTTTGAAGATTCTTTTTCAAAAAGCTCTTTTAAAATTCTAGGACATTTATCCTGTGATAGAAAGTAGGACTTCAAAGGATCGTATAGTTTCAAAATTCTTTCGACAGCTGGCAAAAGAGCTAACCAGCGCGTTTTACTATATCCAAGCATTTTGCGATATTCGACTTCCGCATCTTCACAAAATTCTTTAAGACTTTCAACGCGCACAGTGTATATATGAAAGTAACAATATATTTTAACAATAATATTTTCCACATCTATGGGCAACAAGTCAGCAGCTGTTTGAATGGCATTATGTATTATGTGCGCTGCACAACCAACACCAATAATGTTTTGATTAAGGTTTTGGTTTAATTTATAAAAAATATTATTTGTACCCCTTCTCACTTTTCCTCCAAAATTTGCATTCGTATTGTCTCCACAATATGTAATTATTTTGTGTTTTAAATTGTTTTGTTCCAAAATATTAACAATGGAACTGAAAATTATTTCCGAAGTTTCGCCAGGCAAAGAAACAAAATCTAACATTCTAATTTTTATTCCAGTTTCCAAATCAAAAAATCTAATAAGGGTTGGAAATAATTTGATATCCTTATGATTAGATGCATCAGAGTATATGGATACAAAATTAATTTTCTCTAGATTTTTGCTTAATTCTGAAAATGCATATGGGGAAAGCACATTACGCACAATTGCCTCGGATTTAGTTCTAGCACAGGTAAATTTTTTGTTGAATAACTTTTTGACAACTTGTGATGTACAGTCCATCGATCTGAAGGAATGATTGTGATTAATAGCATGAAAAGACATAAGTCCTTCTGCTAATGCTAATTTCTTGTCTTCGTCTGCATACGTTGGTTTATGAAAATAGTCCTGCATTCTGGAGGAAGATGCAACAGCATCTACATATCTCTTATGTTTCTGCGTCTCCAAGTGCTTTGTAATATCATGCCTCCCACCCTGCGCAATAGAAAATTCACCGTTACATTTCTCACATCTTACTATGTGATCGCTTTTTGTTTTTTTAAGAAAAGGAAATTCACTTCTTAGATCATCGTTGAATTTGCATCCTCTTTTCTTACTCATTATGTTAATAATCTAAAAAAAATTAAAATTATATGATTTTATACGATATAAAATTCAATGAGGGTGAAACACACCAAATCTGGCAAAGCTGCCTTGCACCAACCTGGCCTGCCCATAGAATAGCAGCCACTTTGAGACACATAATCTGGTCTGAACATATTGCATCACAAAGATTTGCAAAGATCACATTTGCAAAAAGGAACATTTCTTGTAGTAAATACATTTTATAAACAATTTAAAAATAAAAATCCCCCCAAAATAATAAAAAGGTATTCTATAAATAAAAGAAATCCTTAAAAACCATTGTTAATGTTAACACCAGCAATAATTTATACTGTCACCATTTCAAACTATTCCACACAGAATAAATTGAAGTAAAATCATTTTAAACCATGAGGATGCCACAACGGTCGCTAAGTGTGAAAATGGTCGCTAAGTGTGAAAAATGGTCATCAGTCACTTTTTTCAATGCCATTGTATCTTCCTGATTATTAAAGTGCAAATTCACTCAGTGTCAATCATGACTCCTGAGTCCATTTCAAAGTATTGTGCATAGAAATTTTAAAAATGGCTTGTTTCAATTTATTTTGGATAGAATCTTTTTTTAAATAGTCTAAGACAATTTAAAAAAAGAATCAACACAGAATACCACTATTTTAAAAAATCATATGCACAATAAATAAAATATTATTTTAAAATACATTAAAAAAATAAAAGAAAATAAAAGAAAAAACCCGGCTCACTTACCAGCAGGCAGGCAGAGTCAGCAGATCTTCGTAGCGATGGATGGAAGCACACAGGGAGCCTAGTATATACGCAACTGCAGTAACAATGACAATGATGAAGGATTGGATTGAGTTAAAGAATAAAAGAATTCTGATCTTTGAAGGCCATGACCTGCAGGCAGGCTGGCATAATTTCTTATGGAATGACAAACATAAAACGCACAAATACTTTCAAAATCATTTAATTGGAACTTTAGTGCAACAATGGCTCAAAATAAAAAAAAAACACTATGTGAAAACCCCAAATTGGCTATCACCAACAGAAAGAACGACACACCCAAATTTTACAGATTGGAACAAAATTCTAAGATACAGAGATCTAATTGACAGACAGGGAAATTTAAAGAATTTAAATTTAAAGAACCAATGATAAAATGGGCACAGAACTTTGGCTATAACATTGAATTAGACAAATGGGAAAAATTTTGGGGAATAAATTTAAGAATGACACTATCAATCCCATACAAGGAAAACCAGTACAAAATGCTTTATTATAGATGGCATCTGGCACCGTCAAGGTTGGCCAAAATTTCAACAAATACCTCGCTAAATTTCTGGAAATGTGATTCAATACAACATGGCACATATTATCATTTATGGTGGACTTGTGAAGAGGCAAAAAAATTCTGGAAAAGGATCAAAAATTGGTTGGAAGAAATAACAAAGGTTAAGTTAGATTGGAAACCTGAACTCTTTCTATTAGGAATTATACCGATGAAATACAAAAAAGAAATACAATATCTAATACTACATATACTTACAGCAGCAAGGATCGCTTTCACCCAGAAGTGGAAAAATAAACTAAACCTAAATGAAGAAGAAATAATAAGAAAAATTATGGACTGTGCCGAAATGGATATATTAATGCAGTGTTTTTCAACCTTTTTTGTGCAAAGGCACACTTTTTCCATGAAAAAAATCACGAGGCACACCACCATTAGAAAATGTTAAAAAAAAATTAACTCTGTGCCTATATTGACTATATATGACACAAGGTGTTGTGTTATATAGCAAATCAGATACTAAGACCTAATGCCACAGAGGGGAGAGAAATTCATAAGTTTTCAAGATTTCCTGCACTGCTTCAAACATATACACTTAATACCAATGAATCCACAGCTATTATTTGATACAAGAAGATGGGTATGGAGAACGGAAAGAAATTTAAATTAATAAAAAAAGATGCCACTGAAATCATCTGTTTTAAATTATAATCCCTCTTCCTGACAGTGGATCAATAAAAAAAGATTATGCCCAATTCAAACTGGAAAAATACATTTAGCTCAAAAAAATAAGATCGTCATGGTGATGAAAGAACATGGCAAGTATCCCTAGGAATTATCTATCTCCAGGCAAATAAGGAAATACCTGTTGCTCTGGTCTTTAATGCAATTCTTGCTTAAGGCAGAGCCCTCCTCCCGCCCCAAAAGACGAGGCAAGCCACTTAAAGCAAACAGCCTCCGCCACAATTTTTTTTAAAAAAAAAACCATGCAGTGGCAGAAATGTCAGTTGTAGGAAAGCCGGGGAAGAATGGCTGGAGGGGGAAGTGATTTTATGAATTACCTCTCTCTCTCTCTCTCTCTCTCTCACACACACACACACACACATTCTCCCACGCACAGAGCGGGAAAGGCGGGACCAAAGCCTGGCCGCGAGTGAGGGAGCGTGCGGCGAGCAGCGACGCCGGGCTGCTTCCTCCTCCTCCGCCGCCGCCGCCTTCACTACCCAGCAGACAAAAGCGAGGGCCGGCCGGCGGGGGCTACTTTCGCCGCGGCTGTCAGTCCCGGCGAAGGCCGCGCGTTGCTTAGCCGCCGGACCCGTCCTAGCCCTTCTGGAGAGCGCGGCGCATTTGCGGGAAGGTCAGAAGGAAGCACATTCCCTCTCTCTCAATTTCTCTTGGCTCACAGCTGCTCTCAGGCAGGGTCAGCCCAGAGCCTGCAATGACAAGGTGCCTGAAGTTGGAACAATGCACCAGCCTTGCGCGGCTCCCTCTTCCTCGGGCTCGTCGCCCCCTGGAGAAAATAGGATCGCGCACCTGTGCAACGGCCACGGGGCTTGCCTTAGCTCTGGTTCGGGTGAAAGGGACGAAGTGCTTTTCCTCGACTTTCAGTTTGACTATGCGTATCGGTTCTCTGCTATCGCGGTTCGGGTGCTGTCCTCCCCCTCCCTTCTCCTTTCATTGTCGCCTTCCTCCCTTAACGGTTAGAGATGTCAGAGATATCAGAGATGTCCCCTGAAGCCCCTGAACCATGTGGAAGTTCTCAGGCGGCTGCTCCCTCCGGGGCAGGAGAGCGAGGGAGCAGCCGCCCGAGAACTTCCACGTGGTTCCAGAGCTTTTGCTGCCCGTGCCAGCGCAGCACAGGGGCTGGCTGCGAACTCCGCAAAGGGGGAGAAAGGGGCTGTCTCCTCCCCCCAGCCCAGCGCCTCCCGAATCCCACGGTACCAAAGGGACGAAGTGCTTTTCCTCGACTTTCAGTTTGACTAAGCGTATCGGTTCTCTGCTATCGCGGTTCGGGTGCTGTCCTCCCCCTCCCTTCTCCTTTCATTGTCGCCTTCCTCCCTTAACGGTTAGAGATGTCAGAGATATCAGAGATGTCCCCTGAAGCCCCTGAACCATGTGGAAGTTCTCGGGCAGCTGCTCCCTCCGGGGCAGGAAAGCGAGGGAGCAGCCGCCCGAGAACTTCCACGTGGTTCCAGAGCTTTTGCCACCTGTGCCAGCGCAGCACAGGGCTGGCTGCAAACTCCACAAAGGGGGAGAAGGGGGCTGTCTCCTCCCCCCAGCCCAGCGCCTCCCGATTCCCACGGTACCAAATAATTACATTACAAAACATGATTTACTCACCACCAGTGAGTAAGCGCAGCTGCCCAAAACAAAGACGAAATAAAATGGAGACTCGTGCAGGCGTCCTCAGCTAAGGAGGCGTGCTGAAAATTTTCCATCCCAGCCAGCTCACTGATTGGCTGGAGTCCAGGCCAATTAAATCAGGGAGCGGCAGGCTGGGCTGGCTTAAATTTGTAGGTAGCATAGAACGAAATGATGAGCCAGCCCAGCGAGCTACCTAGCAGCTGATGGGCGGGGGAGGCTCCCCCGCCCAGACTGGCTCATCGTTTCGTTATGCTACCTACAAATTTAAGCCAGCCCAGCCGGGGAGGGCGGGTGGGGCGGCGGCTGTTTTTCACCTCGCCCAGAGAACTTCCACGTGGCTTCTGCCAGGCGGCGAGAGAGCCGCGGAAGCGAGTGAAAGTTGTCTACAAGGGCAGCAAGGCTGAAAAATGGACTCTGCGGCAGGAGAGCCACAGGGGAGGGCGGCGGGATGCGACCACGCCTCGCGGACTTGCGGCGTGGTCGCTGGGAAGGCAAGCGCACAGCACAGGCACCGCCACAAAGCTCCGTCCGTGACCGAGTGGAAGTTCTCTGCGCGACCGGCAGCGGCTTTTTACTCCCACAGAGAACTTCCACGTGGTTCCATCCAGAGCTTTGCCGCCCGTGCCAGCGCAGCACAGGCTGTGCTGCGCTGGCACGGGCGGCAAAGCTCTGGATGGAACCACAGGGGCTGGCTGTGAACTCCGCAAAGCCAAAGGGGGAGAAGGGGGCTGTCTCCTCCCCCCAGCGCCTCCCGATTCCCACGGTACTAAATTAGACAATAAGTACATTACAAAACATGATTTACTCACCACCAGTGAGTAAGCGCAGCTGCCTAAAACAAAGACGAAATAAAATGGAGACTCGCGCAGGCGTCCTCAGATAAGGAGTCCAGCCAATCAGTGAGCTGGTTGGCCAGCTCACTGATTGGCTGGAGTCCAGGCCAATTAAATCAGTGAGCGGCAGGCTGGGCTGGCTTAAATTTGTAGGTAGCATAGAACAGAACGATGAGCCAGCCCAGCAGCTGATGGGCGGGAGCTGCGAGCGCCAAAAAAAGCGTGCCTTTTAAAAAAGTGTGCCTTTTAAAAAAGCGGGCGGGACGCGGGAAAATGTATCAAAAAGCGGGGATGTCCCGCCAAAAGCGGGACGTCTGGTCACCTTACTGTATTGGCATCTTTTAAAACTTGCATTAGCTGGGATTTTGGAATAAGCTTTGATGTGGACAATCTTATTCTGTTGCTTTTGTTCTCTTCAAGATGCTGGAATTCTTTATTTAGTTTTTCATATTCTTTAGTTATAGGGATCTGTTCTTTTTTCGAAGAAGGCAGTGGAAAGAATGCTTGCTTTGGGAATGAAAACAATTCAATAGCTATGCTGACTTTCTCTACTGCCAACTTCCCCTAGTTTGCCTCTAGAGTCTGAGCTAATTCTGTCAAGGCTTCAATTTCTTTGCACTGGGTAGACTTTTGGTGTTCTTCCAATTCTGCTTCTGTGAATATTTTATTTTATATAACAAATTTGTATTGACTCTTAATTTCTGTTCTTTTTTTAATTCTGCATATTGTTCTTTCTAGAAATGATGCATTCTTTTCTGATATGCTCTTCTCATTGGACTTGATTTATAATGACATTATTAATTCTTTGTTTTTAATCTTTGTGTATTTGTGATGGGTAATCACCTCTTCTCCAGTAGCCTGTAGCTGCTTGCCCTGGTTGTTCAGCCAATAGGCCTGATCCTATAGTCCTTTAGTCACCAGATTCCAGGAACTCCAACATTTATTGAGGTCTTTGGTGACCCAGTCAGGTTTCTGTAGATTATGTATGGTTTATAGGAAAGATATTCTTTATTTGGATTCTCTCATGAGACTTTTTCCAGTATGACTGAATCTTTCACATCTTCCACAGAACTCCCCTTTTCTGGAATAGCTTTTCTCTAAAGTGAAAATGTTCCCTTCCCTCATGATTTTTCAGATGAGAGTTTAAATTAGAATAATCTATTTGCCAGAGGATTGTTAAAATTGTTTCCTAAAGAAGAAGAGAGAATAGTCTATGGTGTGCAAAATTTGCAGCACCATCTATTATATGTGGCATATTTTATTTCTATATTTATTACATTGTCATATTATTCTAGTTGATAATATTATTATATCATGTTACTGTTGTAAATATACACTGCTTAGAGATGTAAATATTGAAAAAGACACAAGCTTCATAAATAAACAAGTCCTCAAAATAAAAAATATTGATGTTCTCATACAAATGCTTTGACATTGCCTTTGTTTGTGTGTGTGTGTGCATGTATCTCTATCTCTCTCTATCTTTTTCTTTCGCATATATGTTTGTGTATGTGTCTGTTTCTGTGTTTTGTGTGTGTGTGTGTGTCAGTGGTGGGTTCCGGATCCCGTTCCAACCGGTACGGTTGTAACGGGCCCGGCCACGTCCAAATGAACATGTGCAGCACACGTATGCGTCAGCTCCTCTGCAAGTCTCTGTGACACTCCAGCTGTTCAGTGGAGCATCACGCAGGCGCTGTACATGCCATGCGAGTGCACAGAAGCACCAAAGACTTAAAAGACTGGTAAGGAGCTCAGGTGGGTCCTCCGGGGCACTGGTGTGTGTGTGTGTGCATATGTGTATACACATATGTGTATCTTTCATATTCTTGGAGATATATATAATATTATCTAAAATATAAATAGTATAGAACAAAACAAGTAAAAGTAGAATATTATTGGAAATGCTTTGGGGGTGGAATCAAGTGTTTCTGTCTGTCTGTGTGTTTGTAGTGTCAAATAAGAAATGTTTGGTCCAAATTAATCCAGTTCCCTCAGGAAGGTCCACCATGAGCTACATTATATTGAATTATGACCCTTCAACCTACTGTGCATTTCTCATTCTTTCCTTCTTTTACAGTCATATTTTTCTTCAAAATTACTTTAAGAAGAAATGATTTTCCATTTAGGCATTATTTTTCTGCATGAACCATTAAGGGGATTTATGATTCTTACAACACCCATTAATTGCCAAAGCCTTCTGTTGCTTTCTACTTCTTCTTCTTTCTACTTCTAAAAAAGTATCATTTTCTTACTTGATGAAATGAAAAGGGAATAAATGGGATACTAAAATAGCACGTCTCTGTAAATTAAATTATCTCTTGAATTAAAGGAGCGAGGGTTTGGACAAAGTTAAGAAAAATGTACAATCTTACTTTTAATACAATTTCATTAAGTTTCAACAAAAAATAAAATATAATGAAACAATAAAAAGGAATAGAAAAAGAAAATATCAGGAGAGAAAAGTCAAATTAGTACAAAAAGAAAAAAAACAGAAATGTGAAAATAGTCATCCTCAATGTACTGAAAAAGATCAACTTTTTCAAAAGAGTTGTATGTAAATATCTTTTAAAAATGCATTCACAAATACAAAATTGGCTGAAAATATTATCTAAGTAATCCTTTAAACAATCACATATTTCCTTTTATATGAGAAATTGAGGGTCAGAAATGGTTACTTAAAACATTGACAAACTAATAAAATTTAATTGGAAATTACAAACTTGTGATTTTATATCATTGCAATAAGGAACAAATTGTTATATAAGGTATAAGGACAGGACTTCTGTTTTGAATCTGAGTATGTGGCTTCAGTGATATGAAGTCATTATTTTCTGAAATGGGCATCAGATTGATTTAAGAAACTGTGGTTTAACTGCTTCTTCCAACCAAATATAAAGCCAATTTCTCAACTTGAATATCAAGCATTTTTAAAACATATCTTTATTATGGCGATGAATGAACTGCAAGGTTGAATAAAGGTAAAGATTCTCCTCGCACTAGTCGTTCCCAACTCTATGTACTAGTACTAGTCATTCCCAACTCTAGGTGTGGTGCTCATCTCCATTTCAAAACAAAAGATCCAGCACTGTCCGAAGACGTCCCCATGGTTATGTGACCAGCATGACTAAACACTGAGGCACACAGAACACTTACCTTGTCACCAAAGGTGGTTCCAATTTTTCTACTTGCATTTTACATGCTTTCGAGCTCAGTGACGTGTGGTGAGGTTTATGGCTGGTGAGGCACTGACACAGTGGTAAGTTTCAAATTTTTTTAGACTTGTGGACTTCAACTCCCAGAATTTCACAGCCAGGCATGCTCAGTTCCGATTTAAAGTGACAGCATTTGTTTTTCTCCTTTGCATTCTTTTTCTTCTCCCACCCCCTCCTTCCTCCCTCTCTCCCTTCCTCCCCCCTCTCTCAAACAGAGACATGCACACAGAGAAGTTGGATTGGACTATCTCTCCTACCCCCTTTCCTCTCTCACTCAGTCTCTCTCAAACAAACACAAACACAGAAGTTGGATTGGATATATTTTCCAATGGCTTGAAAGCAGCTCCTCTGCCATACCCCCCCATTCCCCAAACACCTCCATCAAAATGGGAAATGCCTGAAACGCAATAAGGCCCACCCACCCACTCACCTTCTGCTTGCAGACTGGGGTGAGAGAAGAGGCAGAGAAGCCGGAGGGAAGCTGATCCAAGCCTTTGATTGCAGGTGGAGCCATGTTGCTTTTTCAAACTTGTAATCAGTGAAGCTAGGCTTATATAGTTTTATCCAGCTGTGTGTGTTAGTGTGTGTGTGTGTGTGTGTGTGTGTGTGTGTGTGTGTAAAGGCAACGTGGCTCTGCCTGCAATCAAACTACAATTGGGGAGAGATCTACACTTGAGGATGAAGTTTGAATTCCTCCCCCTCCCTCTGACCCACACGTACCTTTTCCAGCTGTTTCAGAGAGGACTTCAACTCTGCTCTTGCCTGCCATCATGAAAAGAAAAAAAATGTAAAAGGAAAAAGGCAAGAGCTGAGGTCAGGCTGAGTTAGTAACTGCCAGTGTCACCGTGGATGACTCTGCTTAAGTGTTTAAAAAAGCCTCTAAAAAGCGCCCTCTACAGGAGGAAGCAGGAGAATGACATGCCTCACCAACGTCAGCAATGTTTCGGCTTTTAACCCTTGCTTAACTCTGCTCGAGTGATCATAAAACACCTAAAGTCAGACTAGGTGAGGCATGTCATTCTCCTGCCTCCTCCTGTAGAGGGCGCTTTTTAGAGGCTTGTTTAAACAGTTAAGCAGAGTCATCCACGGTGACCTTGGCAGCAACCAGCTGAGCCTGACCTCAGCCCTTTTTCCTTTTACATTTTTTTTCTTTTCATGATGACAGTGGTGAGGCTCTGCTTCCCCTGCCTCCCATGACTGCATGTCCCTGTTCAAGCTGCTCAATTGGCAGATACTGGGATGAGTAATGGGAGCTCACTCCATTAAGTGGCACTAGGGATTCGAACTGCCGAACTGCCAACCTTCTAATTGACAAGCTCAGTTTCTTAGCCACTGAGCCACTGCATCCTTTTGCAAGGTTGAATAGTATATGACTTATTTCCCAACCCACACATGGGTTGTGTGTTTTATGTAAGTGGTACAGTTTTTCAAAGTGATAGACTATTTTTTAATAATGTAAGAATGTAAAAAATATCATAGAAAACTGTTGTGGCCCGACAGGAGCCGTTGGAGTTGCCGCCAGACTCCAACAACGAGGGGTCTTATGAGTCGGCCTTGGTGGAGGTGGAGGACCCTGGACAGGGTGTCACTCTGAGCAGAGCGAGGAGAGACTGGTTGGCCACCAGGTGGTGGCAGAGCATTGGATCAGAGGGAGTGTTCAGGAAAACACTTGTAAGTTGTTTCAGGATGCACTCCGTCGAAGGGTTACTCGACGGAAGGAACAACTGCGTAATTGTAGGAGATGATTTTGCTTAGCTGATGCTGATTAAGATCCTCTCCTGATTATAAAAGGGACTGTTTGTGCCACGCCCTGGTTGTTCTCGTTCACATTCACGAATTAACAGAAGCCAACTTGGAGAAGTGGGTTGCTGAGGGAAGCGGGTTGCTGTGGGAAGCCTGTTTGCAGTGCTGCGTCGGTGTGAAGAACTTTTTGCCAGAGTGATTATCTCTTTGTTTATTTTGGGCTTGCAGCCAACAAGTGTCTGAACTGATTAAAACATTCTTTTGTACGTTTGGTTTGGCTTTCGTTCCTGACGGAGAAGGGGGGTCAGAACAGATTGACTCCTGCCAAGACAAACCTCCATTCAGTTTACAATGGAGCAACTCTGTGCTGAGAATGCCCAGCTGGCTCGGCAGATTGCTGTGTTGGCTGGTCAAGTTTCTCAGCTTCAGAGACCTGCTAAACCCCCCAGCCATGGAGGAGGTGCCCAGTGGCTATGCCAGACAAGTTTGATGGCACTCCAGCCATGTTTGCAGCTTTTCTGGGACAATTGCAGCTGTTCATTAGTTTGAGAGCGGAGGACTTTCCCACTGACCAGACGAAGGTGGGATTTATTATTAGTTTGCTCTCAGGCACAGCTGCCCGTTGGGCTACACCCTTGCTAACTCAGCCTAGCTCTTTGCTGGATGACTTCCAGGGCTTTTGTCAGCATCTCAGGCTGATGTTTGAGGATCCCATTAAGGGGGAAACAGCAAACAGATGACTTAAGTCACTGAAGCAGGGTAGTGATTCCTTGCAGGACTATGTCAGCGAATTCCGGCTGCTTAGTCAGGACTCTGCTTGGAATGAGCCAGCTCTTATGGATACTTTTCAGGGCGGGCTGTCTGATGCCTTACAGGATAAACTCACGAGGGTGGACAGGCCACCAACATTCAACGCGTTGGTTCACTTGTGCCTCTGGATAGAGGCCCAGCTGCAGAGGCGGAAGCCTTGCTGTGCATCCCAGGAGATCAATAGTGTGCCGGTTCTGCAGAAGACTGCAGTTGCCAGGGGGAAGCCCATGAAGTTGGGTGCTGCCACACCCCGAGTGGCACGCACAGTGATGGACAGATGGCACGCAAAGGGGTTGTACTTTTCTTGTGGGGCTCTTGGACATTTAGCCACAGCTTACCCTAAGAAGAGTAGGGAGGGCTGCAAGGTCTGAGACCAACCCCTCAATTCCAGAGCCATGTGGGTCAGGACTAGGGCGGGGCCCAATTCACAGGAAACAGTGGGTCGGGCACAGTCCGAAACAAAGGTGGACAGGCCGCCAAGGCACCTGGTTTTAACTGGACACATCCTCTTGTTGGGTAGTTAGCAGGGAATTCCGGTTCACGCCTTGGTCGATTCTGGGGCTGCTACGAATTTTATGGATGTGGAGTTTGCTGCAGCCTACAATGTTCCTCTGTGTCCGGTGGACCCATCAGTGCCGGTCGAGACTATTGATGGACAGTAGCTTTTGTCTGGGCCTATTAAGGCTATCACGCAACCATTGCGTTTGATTCTTGGGAGCACGAGGAGGCCATTCAATTCTACGTGACTTCAGGCCTGCATCTCCTTGTGGTCTTGGGCTTGGCTTGGCTGCGGACACATAACCCTCAGATCTACTGATCACAAAATCTGGTCACGTTCCCGTCCCTGCAATGTGTCAACCACATGCGGCAGGTCTGTGCGGTACAGGTATCCAGCTTGCCCAAGGTGACGTGCATCCCTGGGGCATTGAATCAAAGGGCAGATTCCCTGTCTAGGAAAACAGAGAACTCTGACCCTGCGGACTCATTTACGTTTACCTTTATGTTTATTAGGACTTGTATACCACCCACTCTCAAAAGACTCAGGGCGGCTTACAGATAAAGTAGGGAGGGGGAACATATAAAAATTAAAAAGTACAAACATTAAAATCACACAACATTCATAACATAAAATGGGGCTGGATAAATCAACAGCCCCAGGCCTGCTGGAAGAGCTAGGTCTTAATCACTTTGCGGAAGGCCGGGAGAGTAGTAAGGGTCCGGATCTCCATGTGGAGATCGTTCCATAGGGCCGGAGCAGCTGCAGAGAAGGCCCTCCCCCGGGGAGTAGCCAGCCGACATTGGCCGGCAGATGGGATCCGGAGGAGGCCTAATCTGTGCGATCTTATAGGTCTCTGGGAGGTAAATGGCAGAGGCGGTCTCTCAGGTAACCAGGTCCTAAACCATGAAGGGCTTTAAAAGTAATGACTAGCACCTTGAAACGTGTCTGGAGACCAATAGGAAGCCAGTGCAGCTCACGGAGGACAGGTGTAACATGGGTGTACCTAGGTACACCCACAATCGCTCGCGCGGCTGCATTCTGGACTAACTGGAGTCTTCAAACACTCTTCAAGGGCAGCCCCATGTAGAGCGCATTACAGTAATCCAGTCTTGAGGTGACAAGGGCGTGAGTGACCATCCGAAGGGCCTCCCGGTCCAGATAGGGTCGCAACTGGTGCACCAGGCAAACCTGGGCAAAGCCCCCCCTGGTCACAGCTGACAAGTGATGTTCTAATGTCAGCTGCGGATCCAGGAGGACCCCCAAATTGTGAACCCTCTCTGAGGGGCATATAGTTTCACCCCCCAGGCTAAGAAATGGAATAGCTGGACCATCTTTGGGAGGGAGCATCAATGAGTGGCTACTCAGTCTTGTCGGGATTGAGTGCAAGCTTGTTCGTTCCCATCTAGACCCTGACAGCCTCCAGGCACTAGCACATCACTTCTACCGCTTCGCTGAGTTGGCACGGGGTGGCCAGATACAATTGTGTATTGTCCGCGTATTGGTGGTATTTAACCCCGTGCCAGTGTATGATCTCACCCAGCGGCTTCATGTAGATGTTAAATAGGAGGGGGGTCAGGACTGATCCCTGCAGCACCCCATAATTGAGGGGCCTAGGAGTCGATCACTGCCCTCCAACCAACACCGACTGCAACCTGTCTGAGAGGTAGGAGGAGAACCACCATAGGACGGTGCCTCCCACTCCCACCTCTCGCAACCATTGCAGAAGGATACCATGGTCGATGGTATCGAAGGCCGCTGAGAGGTCAAGAAGCACAAGGATAGAAGAGTGACCCCCATCCCTGGCTTGCCAGAGATCATCAATCAGCGCGACCAAAGCAGTTTCCGTGCTGTAACCAGGCCTGAAACCCGACTGAAGGGGATCCAGATAATCCGCTTTATCCAAGTTCCATCAGAGTTGAAAGGCGACCACCTTCTCAACAACCTTCCCTACAAAAGGGAGGTTGGAGACTGGACAATAGTTGTTCAAGATGGCTGGGTCCAGAGAAGGTTTCCTCAGGAGGGTTCTCACCACCGCATCCTTTAGGAGGTGCGGGAAGGATCCCTCCCAAAGAGAGGTGTTAACAATCGTCTGGAGCCAGCCACGTGTCACCTCCCTGCTGGTCGAGACCAGCCAGGAGGGGCACGGGTCCAGTATACAAGTGGAGGCACTCACCACTCCCATGGCCTTGTCCACTTCCTCAGGAGCAACAAGTTGAAACTCGCGCCATAAAATCCGCTCAAGACCTTCCCCCAGTACCTCGGCTGGTACCGTGCAATTGGCGTCCAGGTCCGTCCAAATGCGAGCGACTTTATCCGTCAGAAATTGGACAAATTCCTCAGCTCTACCCTGTAAAGGGTCGTCCGCATCCCTCCCTTTCAAGAGGGAGTGAGCTATTCTAAACAAGGTGGCTGGGCACGATTCTGTGGATGAAATAAGAGCGGAAAAATGCGCACACTTTGCGTCTCTTTTGCCGTTTCATCTCCCGGAGTTCCTCGGTGAACCAAGGGCCCCTCCTGGATCCACTACCTCGGAGAGGCCGTGAAGGCGCAATCCGGTTTAGAGCCCCCACCGCCGCTGTATTCCAAGCAGCAACTAAGGACTCTGCCAGACTGCGGACAAGAGCGTCAGGTATTTCACCATGCGCCGTCTGAAATCCCATAGGGTCCACCAGGAGCCTGGGCCAGAACCACCTAATCAGTTTCCCCTCCCTACAGTGGAGGATTGGTTTCTGAAAGTCAAGCCTCAGTAGGAAGCGATCAGACCATGACAAGGGCAAGGTCTTAATGCCCTTCAAATCTATATCACGTCTCCACTGCTCCAAGAGAAATACGAGGTCAAGCATGTGACTTGCTGAATGAGTCAGACCCTGGATTACTTGGGTCAAGTCCATGGCTGTCATGGAAGCCATGAACTCCTGTGCCCCATCATAGCGTTCGCCGAGCGAAGGCAGGTTGAAATCCCCCAGCACCATAAGCCTGGGGAACTCTACCGCCAGTTCGGCTACTGACTCAAGGAGCACAGGGAGGGTTGTTGCAATGCTGTTGGGAGGTAGGTATGTTAACAACAAACCCAATTGACCCTCAAGGTCCAACTTCACCAGCAAGGACTCACACCCGACAAGCTCCGGAGCAGGGATCCTACGAGGAACTAATGACCTTCGGATGATGACAGCCACTCCCCCACCCCTTTTCTGGAGTCGCGGCTGATGTAGCACCTGAAACCCTTCTGGGCACATTTCAGTGAGGGGGACTCCTCCCTCCGGGCCCAGCCAGGTTTCAGTAATACATGCCAGGTCTGCCCCCTTGTCTAATATTAAGTCCCGGATGAGGGGAGCTTTATGGACCACAGACCTGGCATTTAGCAACAACAGCCTGAGAACTCTGGCCCTGCGGACTCACTTCTACCCCAGACTGTTCTACCCATCACATCCTGCGCTGCAGTTCATCATCCCATGAGCGTACAGTCTCTGATACGGGATGCACAGCGGGGTGCCGAGTGGGTGGAGCAATGAAAGGTGGAAGTAGGCTGGCTTCCCCATGGACCTTTGAGGGGGATCTTTTGAAGTATCGGGACCGGCTCTATATTCCCGCAAGGCCCATCCATAGACTGGTTCTCTCTCAGTGTCATGACACTCCAGCAGTGGGACATTGTGGTTTTTTCCGGATATTGCGCCTGGTCTCCCATACGTTTTGGTGGCCCCGCTTACAAAACGACATGTGGAAGTGCATGGTGTCGTGTGTCTAGTGTCAAAGGGCCAAGTCTGCGAGGGGGGCTTCTCCAAGATTATTGCAGCCCTTGCCGACCCCGGTCCCCGCAGCACAGAACTTCGTCTCTGGGATCCCGGCGAACATGAATCCAGCTGGGTGACTTTGGGCCAGTCTCTCTCTCAGCCCAACTCACCTGACAGCATAGTTTTTGTGGGGGAAATAGGAAAAGGAAGAAGTATTAGATATGTTTTCCAGTTTGAGACATTTATACAAACAATACAATTTTATTATTAAAGCTAAAACATCTTTTTTTTTAAAGTCTGGGGGGTAATGAATTGTGTTCTGATCTTTCTGGGTGGTTTGTGTTTTTCTCAATCTCAGGTCTTCTACCAAGAGCCTGGAAATTTGAGAGTTCTGCACAGTATCTTTGTTGTTCCTACCGCTGCACTCTTCTGGACAGACAGCTCTGATATCTTTCCTGTATCAGTTTACGAGTCACGACTCAAGTACACCTTTCACCACTAGAACTTCTTTGGCTTTTACTTTCCATATCTTCTTTAATTTCTCCTTAAGGTGCTGGTACTTTTCATACTCCTTCTTCCTAATGTTCTTGTCACTTGACACCACTACATCTATCACTTCTATCTTCTGGTCCTTGTCTACAACCACAGTGTCTGGTTTATTGGCCAGCACCTGCCTGTCTGTCTGAAACTGGAAGTCCCATGTGATCTCAGCTGTTTTATTCTCCACAACCTTCAGTTGAATCTCTAATCTAGAGTTGGGAGGGTCTAGCTCACACTGTGTGCAAATGTTCCTGTACACCAGCTACTTGGTTGTGCCTGCCAGTGTATACTGTTCTTGCCTGCTTCTTACACTCTGCCATTATTTATTGGACTGTCTCTGAAGCCAAACTGCATAATCTATATTTTGGTAGATCCATGCTTCTATTTATCTGGTGCTTAGTGCCTGTTCTTTAATGTTTCAGCCTAAGATGCAATACAGCACAGGTTCGAATCCCAGTAAGGATATGGCTAGCTGATGAGAGCTAAATAGCTTGAAATAGATCTATACTAGTCTCCCTTTATTTATTTATCAGCACAAATAAAACATAGATTCATATGTATATATACTGTGTGTGTATATATATACAGTATACTGTATGTATGTACACACACACGCACAGACACACACACACAAAGGTCTTGTTGTATTCGGGTCTTTTCCCGTGTAAGATTGAGATTGTCTTGGTAACATTTCAGTGAGGTCTCACTCACCATCTTCAGGCTGGTGTTTTTGGCTTAAAGCATGGTTGGAGCTGCCGTCTTTCTATAAATCTTGGTGGGGGTGTGTAGAGTGTACAGTATTGCAGCTGTCTTTTATGCCAGTCCTTTACAACTACTGGTAGGTTTTTTTCAATGTCTGCCACCTCAGCTGTTTGTTGATTGTACATTCCATGCAGGCCTTGTCTTGTCATGGTACATGCTTTGCTTGATCTTTTTCCCATGTCTGCTGCTAAATCAGGCACTCTCTCAGTAGCTCATCTTTGGGTGTAATCTTACTGATATATTCTTGGATGATCTGTATTTCATCCAGTTCACTCACTAGATCTTAGCCACCTATACAAAGCAATAGTGAGCACCATGCATCACCTTGGTATATGTCACACTTGGTGGTCACTTGTGTGAACTATCTTGAATTGACTCCCAGTGTTGACATCCATAGTCCCATTGAGTTCTTGAGCTCTTAGTGTCCTTTGTATAGTTCCAGGAATTCAAAGATCCATGTGTATGGCATTTTGTCATAGGCTTTCCTATATTAATTCAGGCTGTGCTCAGATTAGTCTATATCATGGGTCGTCAACCTGGTCCCTACTGCCCACTAGTGGGCGTTTTGGGATTCCTTTTGAGTGATTGGGCAAGCGTGAGCGCACACATCAATAAACTAATGTGCGCGTGCACGTAAACAAGCAAACACGTGGGAAGAGGAAGGGGAGGAGTGGAAACTGATAGCAGGGGCAGGCAGATAAGTTTTCTTGTCTTATAAAATAAAGCGGAGCAGAGCAGTTGCAAAATAGGAGAAAGAAAAGTTATAGGCAGGAGAGAATTGTTGTTGGCTAATAATAATAAGTGGGCTAACTAGCTCAGCCTTACTTTTGTACATTGCCCTAAGGAAGGTAAAAAAAGGAGATAAAAAGGAAAAGATCAAAAAAATAACAAAAAAGGGAAGAAAAATAGAGAAAAGGGGTTAAAATAAAGGAGGAGAGTAAGCAGTGTTTAGTCTGGCTCATAAATTAAGTTTTGTTATCTTATAAAATAAAAGAAAGAAATAAGTAAAGGAAGAAGAAGGAGAAAATAAAAAAGATAAAAAGAGATCCTTGGTATAGTGAAATACTATAAGAAAAGTAAAGAAGAAGAAAGCAGGAAAAGGAATTTTGTTTTGATGGTGACAATATAAATTGGCACCTAATAAGGCATTGTTTTTGGTGTTTGCAATAAAAGGGAAAAGAGGAGGAGAAAAAGCACTGTGTGGAGTGCAGATCAAAACGTAAGAGTAAAAGTAGTTGTTAAATTGTGATACAAATTTAGAACCCATGTCTGGAAAAAAGAAATATGCTCATGTTCCGCACTTGCTCAAAAACTGGTGGGCGGTAAGGAAATTTTTTCATCAAGAAAGATCCATTAGTGGGCGGTAGGTAGAAAACGGTTGACTACCACTGGTAGACCTTGTATCTTGGGCAATTGATCTATTTATGAAAAATTGATGTTTTGAGCCTCTGGAGTTGTTTCCAATCCTTTTATGAACTATGTTTATGTACTAGCCTATTTGATCTTGTAGTTTGTTGGCTAAAATGTCTTGTAGAAGTTTCTACATGTAGTGATTCAGATAATTGATCAGTAATTGGTTCATGCTGTTCTCTTGTGAGGGCCTTTCATGCTTAGCACTATCAACCTTTATGTTAGCCAGTCTCCATGAGGGCTTGCTGCTATCAACTGGTTCATTTGTGTTGCTAGGTATTTATGAAGTGCTGTTACTTTCTTTAACTAATAGGTGTCGAACATTTCTGAGCCAAGGCCTGTCCACCTCTTCATGCTGGGGAAGATTGGAAGGGAGAGAATAACAATAAAGATGGAATATATATAGCTCTCTGCAACTGCTGAATTTGATCCGACAACATTGTTATTTGCTGTGCCATTAATCTACTTTGCACCATGAGTTGTTCCATAATTACTGAGATTAAGGCTTGTTTGGGCCGGAGTCAATCTGTTCTGACCCCCCCTTGATGGCTCGTTAACAAACGCAGACAAACTTAAAAGGAAGGCTTTACTTTATCAGTTTTCAGTTCAAACTGGCATCGAGCCCAGAAATAACATAAACACCACTCTCCGATAAGAATTCAAAACAAAACTCTTACAAGCAATATGCACTTCTTCCGAAGTCTTCACGGATCAGTTTACAAGAAACACCAAAGCACTTGTCCAAGTGTAACAGACATAAATCACGATTAGTAATCAAACAATATTTTACCAAACACGGAACACACGAAGGAACGTTGACTCCAGCGACTGGGGCGTGGCAGCATCCCTCCTTTTATCTCCAAACTTGCTTCTAACCACTCCCAGCTGCCTAATGAATCTTGATCCCAAAAAAAAACTCTCAGCAGAACTGCTGAATCACCACACTAAATTTTGTATCCCGAAAAAACTCTCAGCAGAATTGCTGAGTCACAACACTATCCCCCACCACAGGGCCCTTTCCCCGGGGTCCGATGGTCAGGATGACATGTCCCCAAGATGACCCGCACCCATTTCCCTTGCTGCCTTTTTCATGAATTCCAAACCTCTGGAGACATAGCCCCCTTGAACTGGAACTCTTTCGGTATCCGGTGGCCCCCATGTTTCCTTTCGCCCTTCCCGGTGTCGACACCCCATCCAGGGACATCCACCCTCCACAAGCCGACTCACCACCCCTCCTACCATCGGAAGTTGATGGCAGCTCTACCGACTGTGGCCGAGCTTTCACTCCCTGTCTAGGATCCTCCACCCTCTGCAAGGATGACCCACCAACCCCCTTTCCGTCGGAGGTTGACGGCAGCTCTACTGACTAAACGTCTTAGCCATTATGCCACAGGTCTCCTCCTTATCAGCTGAAGCCAGGGAAGAAGGTATATATTTAGTGTCACAACCCCTGGTAAGCCCCAATTATGGGAGGAAGCTAACTGCTTCCATCATCTGTCAATCAGCTCGTCACAAGAGTCCATCACGACAGAAACCCAATATTTTTACTGTTGCCTTTGTTATATTTGTGTTTTATTTGTGCTGATAAATAAATAAAGGGAGACTAGTATAGATCTATTTCAAATAGATATGATGAGAGCTAAATAGCTTGAAATACACACATGTACACACACCCAGAAAGAGAGAGAGAGAGAGAGAGAGAGAGAGAGAGAGAGAGAGAGAGAGAGAGAGAGAGAGAGAAGTGGGGAGATATTTCCAACAACACTATGATTATTTCACTGGGTTTCACTTTCTCTTCACTGCCTATGGTTAATTACTTATATATTACTATTTGCATTGAAAGAAGAAAGTTTAAGTTTATATTTATACCCTCAAAGAGCTAACGGTACAAGAATAGCCCATCAGCATTACAATGGCTGTTCTTTCTGAATGTTCCATGAAGTGATTTCATCCAACCCGCCAAGCAGCAGAAAAAAAAGTGAAGCAATTTTATACGCTGCTTCAGACGTTCCCATATCTCTCAATCTGACATGGGCCAAATGGGAGATAAAGGATGCAAAGTGTGGGATAAAAAGTCTCAGCTGCTTAGGCATCTTAGAGTGTCACAAGGTTAATGTTTTTTGCACACAGGACATTGTTGGGATTCATGGCAGAGGATTTAAGACAAATGATTTGCTGCATTGAAACCAGAAGGGAAAGCATTTGAAAAGAAGAAAAAAAACACTTTGGTATAAAATGAGGCCTACTCTAAACAAGCTATTTTGAATAATGATGAGCCATTGTTTTTGTTCACTGGGAAGGAGAAAAAGTCATTTCACTCCTAACCTAATCCAACAGTACGTTCCACACACATAAAAGGCAAAATCAATAGAACCACATCAGAGAGTAAAGCTAGTTTCAGAAATGCATTCCCAGTATTTCTGCAGAATTATACATATTTGATAACATAGTAAAAAAATGAAACTGTTAAGACATTTCTGCTTAGATGATAATCCGTGAATTAATTCTTGCATATGGAACTCAGATCAGTGAAGATGAAGAGCTTCATGATGTTTTCAACAATAATTGGGGCATATATCTTGCAAGAAATGAATATAATAATACAGTAGATGCATGAATGGCAACACTGGACAGAAACAGCATGATGGTGATGACGATATATGGCATTTGAGCACTGAAGAATCTGACAGTAATGTGGTAGTATCTCTGGTGGGGGGGAATTGAATTTTTAACATATTTTGAAGGAATTGAGTTTTGTAATAAGAATATTTATTTGGTTTAAACATTATGGTACAGATTTAAAAGACTTTTCCCTAATTTTTCAATAGAGAAGGGGAATTTGCCTCTGAAAACTCAACAGCTTCATTGCTGAATTTCACTGTTGCACAATTTGAAAGGGGGAAACTTTGGCAACTGCAAAACAGATAAGGAGTATATTTATCACCTTAGATCCAGGAGGGCAACAATGCCCCCTTTACAACCTGTGGACTTCAAATCCCTGAATTCCTAGGCCAGTCATAATTCCGCCATAAAGTCCACAGGTTGTAAACTAAAACATATGCAAGAATTGGATATGTCTAGTGAAAGGAAGGACTAGGGGTGACATGATAGCAGTGTTCCAATATTCGAAGGGCTGCTACAAAAAAGAAGGGGTCAACGCCAAAGCACCTAAAGGCGGGACAAGAAGCAATAGATGGAAACCAATCAAGGAAAGGACCAACCTAAAGAGAAATTTCCTGATAGAATAATTAATCAGTGGAATGACTTGGCTCTAGAAGTTGTGAGTGCTGAAAACACTGGAGGTTTTTTAAGAAGAGATTGGACAACCATTTGTCTGAAATGGTCCCAAGCTTAGGGATCCCTGTTCTAATGGTTCTCAATTTTTCTGGGCAGAAGCATTGAGCGTATAATGAGAAAAGGAATATATTATTCCTTCTATCACTTTCACCTTTGTTTTACTGAAAATTCAGCATGTTTTAGTCTATCCTCTTTAACAGGTTACTTTCTTTATCGATCAAGTGACACTTCCAGAAATGCCAGGTATTACATAGAATTACAAAGTATAGACCACTTGTTGTGGTTTAGTGCAATCACTGGGATAATCTGTCAGTAAATGCTTTTTTAAAATCAATCTTTTATCCTCAATTGCAGTGTTTCCTCATCTTTCTTCCAGTGATATTTTTAAAAATTACTTTTAATGTTTACAATTGTCAGTGCCACTTGCCTTCATATTATATATCCAAAGTATTTAAACCTGAGCACATTATTTTTGCTTCTAGTAGAAAAGTCTGGTTTTACTTCAACAAATGTAGGATTGTTTCTTCTTTTTGAAGTGCAAAAAATGCACAACAATATATTCCAGTGTCATAGTTCAAAGACATCAATGTTTAATGCATGCAGCTTTTCTGATGATCTAGCTTTCATAATCATTTGTTACAAACTGAGAAAACCATAGCCTTGACTGTATAACTGAGCTTTGGGCATGATGTGTTTGAATTTTATTTCTTATTTCAAGGTTACAGATTACTGGGTTACAGTCACCACTTATTTAGCATTTTGAAGATTTGTTATGGTTCTTTGCTTTCAAAAATTTCTAACAATATAAACAATTTAATCTTAATGCTGCAACAGCATTTGCCATGTAATTCTCTACATTGAGAATTTATTTCAGCTTTATCTCAGAAGTAATTTTGAACTTGTTTAATTCTTGAAGGTTTGAGATTTTCTCAGAGGTCACAACCAAACATACATATAAATAGGTGAGAATTTGAGGTTAAATGGGATTAGATAATTTAATTATTGTTTTCGTAGAATAGATATCAGTAAGCAACTATCCTTTGTAAAGAACCCATTTATATATTTCTGTTTGGATACAACATTCATGCTATCTTGATACTCATTGTTAATTGGGGCATGGAACCAAGTACCGAAAACAATGACTACCAAATCAATTTTTCCCATAATAAATAATGGAAATAAATTTAATGTATTCCCAAGCAAAGACAATGCACATATTTAAGGCAATATGTAAAAAGAAGGGGTTGTATATCATTACTTTATATGAGAAATAAACCTAAAAATTAATAAATACTAATATTAAATACAATAAAGACTTCACTTTACCTGTACTATTGAGGCAAAAAAAATTATTTGGTTTCACAATATCTTGATGCTATTCTTGTTGAATTTCTTCAGATATCTGCTTGAGGTAAAATATTAATGGTATGAGAATTGTAACAGATTTGAAGGTGAGTGAAGCGTTTCCAAATCTATTTATCTGAGCGGCTCACCAAACAGGCCTCACAGGCAAACAATGAAAAAGATATAAAATCATATAATCTTATTTGTTTGTTCGTTTATATAATTTCCATAGCCATGCATATCAACAAACAACTCTAATTTACCTAAAGTTGCATAGTTAAAAACATTTATGCTTTCACAAAGTCAAAAATTCTGGAGATAAATTGCATTGGAATGGGCCTTTGCTATAATTAAACCAAAGCATATGTTTTGTCTTAAATTAAAAAATAAAGATAAAAGTGGATAATATATAAGAAATTTAAAACAGAGAATTAGTGTATCCCATATAAAAATGCTTCAGCTTTGAAGAAATTCTAGATACATTTCTTATCATGTTAAAGCTTAAATTGTATAGAAAAAATATTTGGGCATTTACCCAATTTGCTCAAATATATTTTTAAAAGAATGTCTGTGTAGGAGATGTAATAAATTTAAAAGAACCTTTCTTTATATTTTGCATGTCATAATTCTACATTTGTTAGATATTATTACTATGGTGAATCAGGTGCCACAAATCACTTATGGTCAAAAATGACATTATATTTTAACAATTTAGAAACTCTCACATTAATAATTTTGTATATAGAAAGAGTTAAGAGAAAGGTAATTATGTATTTCTGGAAAAATGTGCGGCAAACTCTAACAGTTGGCTTAATGAACTTTGTTAACTCTCAGCTTTTGAATTAATTTTATATTAAAGAAGTAAGACTGGGCAATATGATCCATATGGTCTATGTTTTAAGTTAGTTCTTTTTTCTCCTTCTTCAAAATATTTGCATTTTTTACAACCACAAGGGAAAAAAAGATTAACACAAGATTTCTCAGTATATGTCCAAAAACCATCTTTTACAGTTATGCATTTTCTATTTATCACCTTAGTTATGTATTTTCTATTTATCACCTCATTTAATTTGGCTGCGGGTATTTTGGTTTTCAGCCAGTTCTAGCATTAGCACTTGGTTTAAAGTGCTTGATAAAAACTGCCTATTTCTGCACCTTAGAATATTCAAAATCTTCTTACATGATGCAGGATTCCATGAATGGAATTAATATATGTAATCTGGGATAGAAATCCTTTATTACATTTCCATAATCAAGTTGAACTTTTAAATCATACATAACCCAATTTATTTCATTATTTAAGTCTGAAATCTAAACTTTCCCTTTCCTTTTAAAGTTGGGACCAGAACTCTGCTTCCAAAGCAAACCACGTATCGGTAAAACATTTATACTGTGGTAATTCCTGTTTTACAGATTGATCAGTTTCAAATTAGGCAAGATAGAGACCTAGAAGTTAAACCTAAAATGGGACAAGCCACGTCTTCAGACTAGATAATAGTTAATGACAATAGTAGTGAGAATAGTATTTGTGAATAACAGCTTTTTCCAAGTTGATGCTCTCTAACCATGTTGTCTTGGAAATTTTGAAGTACTCATTCCAACATTTCTGGACACGATCAAGATGAAGAAGGTTATTATAAAGCAAATATGCACCTGTTATTTGCAAAATAAAAGCCATATTTATTAATATAATACTTACTGCTATTTTGTATCAGTACAGTGGCTCAATGGCTAAGACGCTAAGCTTGTTGATCAGAAAGGTCGGCAGTTCAGTGGTTCGAATCCCTAGAGCCATGTAACAGAGTGAGTTCCCATTACTTGTCCCAGTTTCTGCCAACCTAACAGTTCAAAAGCATGTAAAATTCAAGTAGAAAAATAGGAACCACCTTTGGTGGTAAGGTAACAGCATTCTATGCACCTTCAGCATTTAGTCATGCCAGCCACATGACCACAGAGACATTTTCAGACAGTGCTGGCTCTTTGGCTTTGAAACGGAGATGAGCACTGCCCCCAGAGTCAGGAACAACTGGCACATATGTGCGAGGGGAACCTTTCTCTTTTCCCTTTTATGTAAAATGCAGTATGCAAAATGCAGTATGCAAAATTTAAAATGCGGTTTATAGTCACCTGTGTGCATTTGTGTGTGTACGTGCAGAAATTGGAAAACTAGAAAAAGCATACATATGCGGTTGTGGGTCTGAGGCTTGTCCTGTATACAAAGATGATAGAATGTACATATCACATATATTTTTGTAAGTGGGTTGTCATTGCAAGGTGCCTAGAGCCAAGGTGGCGCAGTGGTTAAATGCAGCACTGCAGGCTACTGCTAGATCAGCAGTTCAGCGGTTCAAATCTCACCGGCTCAGGGTTGACTCAGCCTTCCATCCTTCCGAGGTGGGTAAAATGGGGACCCAGATTGTTGGGGGCAATATGCTGACTCTCTGTAAACCGCTTAGAGAGGGCTGAAAGCCCTATGAAGCGGTATATAAGTCTACTGCTATTGCTATTGCCTCCTTTATAAGTTTGGGAGAGGCCCAGCTGACTTTGTCCCTAAAGGGAGACTAAAACTCATAGCCTTCAGGTTTCTAGCCTGATGCCTTACTCATTACACCAAATCAGTTCCCCTAAGTTAGAACATATTTTATTTTATTCAATCAGTTTGTAAAATTACCCACTCCTTGTGTGACATTCCCTATTTTGCTAAGTTTCCCAACATATCTAGGGTTTACCAATTTACAAACAATTTTATCAGAAGACATTTAAAACATCTGCAAACTAAATTTATATTCAAATTTTTCCATTTCACTTGCTCAGTGTAGTGCACAGTGCTGGAGTTGACTTCTGGCTTAAGGACACTCCTTTGCTTTTTTAACTTGTCTTTTAACTTTCTCCTTACTTTATTCTTGATCCTGTTTCTTATTGTTTTTAATTATATGTCTTTTATATGGATTTATTGTGTGTGCATATGTGTGTGAGTTTGTGTGTGTGTGTCTAGATCAGCTAATAAGTGTATGGCTAGTTGATGGGAGCTAAATAGCTCAAAATAGATCTATACTAGTCTCCTTTCATTATTTATCAGCAATATATACATATAAATATGCATATGCATATGCATATATATATATATACATCACACACACACACACACACACACACACACACACACACACACACACACACACACACATATATATATATATATATATATATATATATATATATATATATATATATATAATATAGACACACACACATTTGCATATGCATATGCATATAAATATACATAAAATAACCTCCCCCAAATTACCCCCCCAACCTCCTCCTGGACCCACAGCTGACCTTCGAACATCATTTGTCACCTGTGACCAGGGGGGCATTTGCCCAGGTTCGCCTGGTACACCAGTTGCGTCCCTACCTGAACCGGGAGGCCCTCACAACAGTCACTCGTGCCCTTGTGACCTCTAGGCTGGAATACTGCAATGTGTTCTACATGGGGCTGCCCTTGAAGAGCATTCGGCGACTTCAGCTAGTCCAGAATGCGGCCGCGCGAGCGATTGTGGGTGCACCTCGCTTCACCCACGTAACACCTATCCTCCGCGAGCTGCACTGGCTACCTGTTGATCTCCGGGTGTGCTTCAAGGTGCTACTTGTCACCTATAAAGCCCTTCATGGTAGTGGGCCTGGGTACTTGAGAGACCGCGTACTGCCAATTACCTCCACTAGACCGATACGATCGCATTGATTAGGCCTCCTCCGAATTCCATCTTCCAGCCAGTGCAGACTGGCAACTACCCAGAGGAGAGCCTTCTCGGTGACTGCTCCGACCCTTTGGAATGAACTCCCCGTGGAGATTCGGACCCTCACCACCCTCCAGTCCTTCCGCGCCGCTTTAAAGATCTGGCTGTCCCGGCTGGCCTGGGGTTAAGATTGTAGCCCCACCCGAACTGTGCGACTGTTGTGCTCTTTTTTTAACATGTTGTATTGTCTACTGTTTGTCTCCCCCCCCCTTTTTGAATTGTGAGCCGCCCTGAGTCCCCCCAGGGAAAAGGGCGGCATACAAATAAAGGAAACGAAAATGAAAGGAAACGAACGATTTATTTTAGTTCTTTTAGTTGTTATTTATTTTAATTGTAAAAAAATTACTGAAGTTGCTTGTGTCAATGAATTGGCAGAAATGTAGATTGTATCATTGAATGACCTACAGTATGATCAAGTAGTGCAGTGGACTAGAGATGAAGCTCTTGCCGCACAATCAGGACGTTTGATCCTAGGCAGTAGAAGATATTTCTCTTTCTGGGAACAATGCGTAATTGTCTGCTGTAAACTTCGCATAGGTGTCAGGAAGGCCATCCGGCCAGTAAACACTCAAGCTCTGTTCAGTTGCCCTTGATGTAAGGATTTACAGAGTCATTAAAAGAAAAAAAAATGAATGACCTATCATCACACAATGGGAAAACTGTAGATAATCTATTTCAAGACAACTAATTATTTCTATATAATTCTAGTATATTACCATGTTACCATTTAGGCTTAGTTATAATATCTTGTCTATAGAGTGCTTCTTGTGGTGATAGCCATAAACATTTTTTGATACAACATATAATATTTATTCTATATTTTCAATAAGGCACATTGATTTTTTAAAATTAACATTAACTATAGCTTTGTTATACCTAAATAGCTGTTTCATCCAAATCTCAAATCATGTCCTTCTAATAATGTTCTGTTTCTCAATATCACCCAATCTTTTATCAAATAAGCTGCAAAATACAATTTTAAATCAGGTAGAACTAAACTCTTCCTTTAGCATCTTTTAATACCTTTTACTTAAGTCATGGATTACATGCAAATTCAGATAGATCTTTCTGTCATTGTTTAAATGACACATCCGTTGTCAAAACAGGTAATGTCTGATATAATTTATGCTTGACTTCCATTGCCTCAGACACTAGAACCTTTTAAGATATTACACTACCAAGTATCAATCCTCCATAACCCTATTGAAATCTATCATGTGTTCATCTTGTCAAACTCTTCATGAAACTATTATTGCCTTTTGTCAGTATCTTTGTCCCATTTGCAAATGTCTTATATTCTTATATTCCTTAGCTTTTCTGACTTTCTCTCTTAATATATTAGCTTTCTATGCATCCCAAATGGTTTTCTAAGTTTGTGTCCATAATCCTTTCTTCTTATTGGAATGATGTGCAACTATATTTCCAATATTTATATTTTAGAAGTTTTCAATTTCCATGTGGCCTGAGGATTTATGTACTTGGAATATCACCTAGTACATATCTAAAATTGTTGAAATTGGTGCGCTTGAATGATAGCGATAGTTTTTTTTCCAAAATTTCTGCTATTTTTATCTCTTCTGCCAACAGCACACAGAAGTAAATTAAATGCCCTTAGGAAAAAATCAGCAGAAGCATCCAGTCATTTCCTTCCTCTTTGGTACTTCCTTTCTCTTCTCCTTTTACTTTCCTTAATGAGCTTCCCCTGTCAAATTCCATTTTCTCTCTGAAAGCTTCATAAAATCTATCAAGTCAAATCCACAGAGGTTAAATTCAGTTTTAACCAATAATTTAAATCATGTGATCCAAATCATGTCTCACCTTTAAAATTTCAGCCTCAAGTCACAAAATGACTTGGGAAATATATTTAAGAATGTGAATTAATCCCCTTAAGAATTTTGAGAAGGTTAATTCTAATGGTAGAAATTAGATATAAACTAACTATAACTAAGCGTTTTGAATATGTGTATGATAAATACCATCTATTCTCCATATCTATCTGCCTATCTAAACTTTTAAACTGATTAAATAAAATGGAACTTTAGGAAAGAGAAGGAATAAGGAAGTGGATGAAAAAGCAGGCCGGGGACACTGTGGTCTGTGAATGCAGCATTACTGAATCAGTGCCAAGACCAAGGTTTCAATTTTCTGGTAGTTGATTTCAACTTGGATAAAATATGCTTGTAGCACTTACCTCAACTTCAGATCTGCTTCTATCCTACAGCAGATTGGATATTATCCATGTGTAGCAAGAGTGCTAAGTTTTTGTTTTCAAATTTAAGTGTGTGGGAGGTTTGTATAGTAAAACAGTTTAACTGAAGCTTAATGTAGTGGTTAAGAGGACCAAAATATAACCTTTTGTTCTAACTCTCAGTGTCAGTATACTGGTAGATTGGTGCCCACTGTAACCATATTGTTGCAGAAAATGACAGGCTTTAGACTTCTCAGGATACAGGAAAAGTTTATTTGGCAGCCAGGTTCAGAAAGCTAGCCCATGGCTCTAGCATTGCAAGTTCTGAACAACCTTCAATATCGAAGCATGCGTTCTTATACATTCTCAAAGGCAGCGTAACACTTAACTCATTTCTTAGTGGTTACCTTGAGGAGAAAGCCTTATAAGGAGATGGGGTCTTACTTCTCATTTTGTTACAGGTATGGATGACGTGTCATTAATGAACTTTAATTAAACTTTGTGGTTTGGACTTTTGACATAGGTTTTGACATAGGGACGTTGGCTAGAACATCTTGTGGTTAGGCACTTGCTTCCTGTTCTTTTGCAAGCTGCAACTCTGCCTATGTGGCTTTTTAATATAGAAGTAAAGGGGTCCAGAGAGGCTGTCCAGCCTGACCCAGTAGGTTTCACACTTAATGTCCAAATCTCACTTGACGTCCTACTTTATCCCCCACTTCTAGACTCTATTAATACCCACAATTGAGTCTAGCCTGTTAGATTAAAAATATAAGCATGCAGAACACAGAATAGCAAAAAGGCAAGCATACTAGCAATACACATCTTAGGGCTTATCTTCTGGAATCATTTTCTCTACTTCTAAGAGTGCAATTTGAATATAGGAGCTAGTATCTGAAGCTTCATCTTCCTTGAAAGTATGTGGGATTAGGTTTTCCATTATCATTAACTCCTTTTCAGCCCGTATCTTTTTTACAGACCTCATAACGAGCTGTTTAAGCAAGGGTATTATGCAAGGGAGGAGGGCTAAACTTGCAATTCCACATAATAAAAACAATAGCATTTGTTTAATCCAACCTATTCCTGGTAGCCAAGAGAACCATTCAGAACCTTGTGGTCTTTAACCAATTGAGGAAGCTGGGTTTCATAGTTCTTTAACTACCCCCCTCCCCCAGACCGCTCCTGATTTATTCATAGAAACAGCAATCTTCTCCCAGGAATACACATAGCCCACCTTTTTCAGCAGTTAAAAGATCTATGGCATGCCAGTTCAGCAATTTGGTTCAGGCTTTCTTGGAATTCTTCCAACAGCTGCCTGAACTGTGTAATGGAGTGGGTTATTCCACCTACACCCATTCCAACTGCAGCCCCTATTTTCAAGATCGCTAATACCGGAATTAGGAGCAGCACTCTTTTCTGGACATGTCCCATGAGGGGTACAGGGAGGGTCTGTTTCCTACTTACCACCCATTTTAGGGAGGAGGTGTATTAGAGTGCAGGTGCCAATCCAATTGGTGGGTAAACATAGATATGCATTTCTCCCACATAGAAAGAAAACTCCATTTTCTCCTACACATACGCCAATGTTCACGGAGAAGGCATGGGCTCAGAGGTTCCTTTCATTAGCCCAGACTTGTAAGGTTCCTGCTAGGAACATACCAGTCAGGGGCTGTAATGGAACTTCTTGATTAGGATCCATTAACTTATTCCTGAGGTCTGGTCCTTCAAAGAGATATTGCAAAAGTAATAGTAATCCACTCCCATAGTGGATTGTATTGAAAGCCAAACGGGAAGTCAGGGTGGGTGGAATGGCCTTGGGCAGCTTCCAGTAGTCAGATTCCCCTCCCTTCAGTTAAAAACAAGTGGAGGTGGGAGTGAGAAAGTGACTTTCTGTTGGAAGATCTTGTGAGCAGAGGGAGACATGCTGTGAGTCAATTTTATGTCTACAAGGATTTTCCTGGGGGCAGGATACATTTCAGGTGGACCCCACAGGAATGACAGGCTCCTGCTATCATTTGATGCACAAGGAGGGTGACCCTATAAACTCTACATCAACTGCTATGGGGCCAACAATGGGGAGACAGCTCATCCCCAGTCTTTTCCCCATGTAGCTGGGCTTCTGCTGTTTTAGTTCCCCATCTACCTCCCTTGTCAAAGACAATCGTAGCTCTGGTCATTGCCCCACAATCTGGCTCAACTGGAACAGCATTGTAAGATTAAGAGGTTGCAGACAAGCACAACCAGCATTTTTGGCCTAGGTCAGGGTCAGACTGATTGATTAAGCTTTGACCTAACTCCAGCACTCTTAACATATAGTTCTCTTTTCTCAATTGTTGCAGGGGCCCATTTTCCCTATGCTCTGCCCTTTTTCTTACAGGGTTTGTCATGACTTTAGGTGTTGGGATTGGCTTACGGTTCCATCCCCAAGCATAAATAATGTGCCGTTGATGGGAGCGGACCTATTCCACATCCTGTAACTTGATTCCACCCTATTCTCCAGGATTTTTTTGACATCCTCAAATCTTTCTTCAAGAGCAAGGGGGGGGTTGCTCGGGTATTTTTGCAACATTGGGAACTACTATTCAATTCATTATCACTTAGCAAGCTCTTTACCAATAACAACCAGAGCCACAAAAGGCTCATAGTTGTTTCTCACACAAAACTTCTCCTAACACAATTCTTTTAGCCTACTGAATCACCATGTCAAGGAGAAGGCAGGGGATATATATAGTTTGAGGAAGGGCAATATCAGCTTTGGGCAATCTATAAAACCAAATCTTATTTGCTAAACATATTACCCATAATCCAAAAACTCCTATTATACTGCAAAGAACCCATTCCCATGGATCCTCAACGTAAGTGTCAACAGAAGATTCACACTCCTCTTTGTCACAGTCAATGATTTTAGCCTCAGCAACTGTCTTCCTCTGGAGGAGGCAATTCCTGGGGTATGAATATGCAATTCACTAAAGCAAGAGATAAAACAGTTATGACTATGAATACTTGGCTTGCCATTTCCTGACAGGTGCTCAAACTTTCTAATACAGGTGCTCAAACTTTCTAATACATCTTATATCTAATAAATGGAATGTTGTCTTCCTCCTCCAAATCTTCAGCCGTACATTGAGAAGTCAGCTTCCAGGCTTCAGTAGAGTGTCTTCTGCTCCGTAAGAGCTTCCCGTTGCTGGTAGGGAAGCTTTTAGGAGGCGTTTCTTTAAGCATATCACTAGAGGATGGGCTTCATCCTGGACTGCCTCACAATACTCATCAGCAGCTGGATTAACTTGAGTCCAGTGAATCCAAAACTTGGATTCCAACACTTTTACTTACATGACCACAGTATACGGGCCCTTCCATCTAGATTTCAAATTCTTCTCCTTTCCAATGTTTTACCTATACTTTTCTCCCACCTGAATATTATGACTAGGGGTGGTCAGAAATGGTGGACTGAGGGACATACAGTATTGCTGGATTCTTGTATTTGCTTATTCAGTTCTCTCACCATTTGGTTCACCCATTTGGCCCCTATTTGACCTAGGTGCCCTATATGATTTTTCAAGTTAGCACTTTATAACTGGGGGTCTCCCAAACATCATTTCAAAAGGAGATAACCCAATTCCCTTTCGTGTAGTGCATCACACAGACCAAAATGCCAGTGGCAATGCGTTCACCCATTTATGATTAGCATTCCTTATATAACCCACACTTGGGCATGTCTGTGAAATCAATAACTAATGAATTCATGGGATAATATCCTTTGGGTTGACATCCAGGAGGGAGTCTAGGTCCTTGCCTTGGGTTTACTTGAGCACACATGCTACACCTTTCACTTGCATGGGCACACAGTGCGTTTAAGCGGTCAATGTAAGATGGAGTTCTGCTTTGGAATATCTGGAGCTCAGTCCCCTTCACATTTCCAATGCTGCATAAGTTCTCATGTCAGGGTGGCTCTGATCATCTCGGGTTGCTGACAGCCTTGGTTCTCTGTCAGCTGCTTTTCCCTTTTCTGCTGGATCTGACCATCCAGTTTGGAGAGATTAAAGAGCTAATTAGAGTCATTTATGTGGGGTACATCTTACAGACCAGAGAGCTAAGGGTAAGGCGTCTACCCATTTAAGGTGGGTTTCAAACACATCTTATCTTTTCCTTAACAGTGCGATTCACACATTTGCTTAATTTCTTTCCTGAGGCCGTTAAAAGACCTCTTTCCCCATAATCAGCAGTATTGATATGCAAAGTAAGGAAGGCATATAGAGTCAGTTCAGAAGTTCACCCTTCATTCATGTCCTCTTTTAATGCATGGATTAAAGCCCATAATTTTGCTACTTGAGCACCAGTGCCTTTTGAATCAAGAGTAATTGTAAATTCTAGGGTTTGTTAACCATAAATGTCCCTTCATTTCTAAAATTCTTTGAATTCTTGTGTAATTTGTTAACTTCCTCCATTAACTGTTTGGATAGATAAGGCACAAGTTGTTGCCAACTTCCCTTTTCTTATCAGAGCCTGACATAATTCTGACTTCAGGGCTTTTTACACTCTGCTTTAAATCCCAAACAAAGGGTTTTTTTTACCCCCCTTTGTGGAAATATACAAAGGTTTGGCCAGAAGAGCAAAATTTGAAATCCTCATCCTAGTCGTTGGTTCAGCAATTTGGCACACAGCTTCTTTTTGCTCATCTCCTATTGCCTTCTATCCTCGACTTATGGTGTACCTTAAGTATTTACTTGGGGCTTTTCCAGCTGAGCTTTTTGCCTTGGGGCACGGTGTCCCATGTTCATTAACAAACGGAGCAATTGGCGGTGACATCACTGTGCCTAGAGCGGGGTAAGGGAGCTCCTCTAACCCCTTTCTCTAATTTCTTCATCTGGGCTCATTTTTGGAGCACTGCTGATCCTGAAGAGACCAGCAGATCAAAGGGGATTTTCTGCAGACGCCGGGGTGGTAAGGCAAATCCTCCGGCAGATAGGAGAAACCCCCCTAAATGGACGAAGAAATATCCTATCATCTGGTTAGGACTGAGCAATGGTGGCTGCATAGAAGGAAGAAACAAAAATAGAAGCAGATGAATTTGGGTGCTTGTTATTATTGCCGACAATCCAGAGAGGAAAGCAACACAAAACTGGCAAAGTTGGTGAGCTGAGAGAAGAAGAAGCCAGGAGAGAGGCTGTTTTTTACAGTTTAAGTTTGCCGAAAAGAGCAATGCAAAGAGGCTGAGTTAGAATGGACAGGAAGGGACAGCCGCAACAAACTTAAGATCTGCCACATTAAGAACAAAATCCCGACATGGACTTCAGGGAATAAAATCTGCCTGAAGGATTTGGAAGGTTTAAAGAAGTGACTGCATAATAGTCGGGTTGGCAAATGGAGTTTCCTTTTTTTTTCTGCTTACCAGCTCTTCTGCCGCTGGGTTGAATTTCTTAAGCATTTGATATTGATCTGACTGGGAGCTTGGAGTTGTACCAGAGACAAGAAATAGAGGTCTGTCTTTTGCTTCGTGGACTCTAACACTGACATCAAAAAGAGAGTGACTTAGAGAGACTAATTACTAGAACTGAATATTGAATATTGAACAACCAACAAAACTGAGAGATATTTATTGATATAAGAATAGGGTGTGGTGTATAAATTTATGATATTTACTAATCAAATTAATCAAATAGAATATTACTAGTATTATTACATAGGACTGTTTAAATATTGAAAGGTGTTTCAATATGGGACTGTTTAAATATTGAAATACTAAGGGAGGATGATTGTGGAATTGTTGTTGAATATTGGTTTATACAATTATAATAATTATAATATATTATTGATATTACTGATAAGATATAAATAAGGTAAAAAAAACCAATAGTGGGCAAGACCAAAAAAGGGGGTTAAAAATGGCAATCTCATCAAAATTAGGGAAAAAGACCATACCCAATGTGAGTGCAGCAACGCCCCCCTCCTCAAATAAAAAAACAATGGAGAGTGCGTGGGGGTTGGAGAAAGGGGAAAAGATGGCAGAATCAGCCAGACCAGCACCTACAATGCAAAACATGCAAGCGATGCTCCAGATGATACAGGAGACCTTGGCTATAAGCCAAGCAGAGACAAGGAAAAATCACGAAGAACTAAAAAATGAAATGGGAGAATTGAAAGGAACAATAAAAAATGTAGACGATAAAGTTGAAAAGATACAGAATGCCTTAACAATCAACAAGCAGAAAATCCAATGTATGGAAGAAAAAATACAACAATCAGATCAGAAGATGAGAAAAATGGAAATAGAATATAAGGAACTTAATAAAGAATTGGAATGGTCAATAATCCGACTTGAAAACGAAAAAGCGGCATTCTACCTAAGATTTCAAAACATAGCGGAAGAGAAGGAGGAAGATCTGAAAGAAAAAATGGTTATTATCCTTACTGAATTTATGCAAAAAACAGAACAAGAAATGAGAGCAAACATTGATCAGGCTTACAGGGTGAATACTAATTATGCAAGGAGATACAGGCTCCTGAGAGAAGTGCATGTAAAATTCGCTAAGAAAACTGTCAGAGATGAAGTGTACAAAAAAAAACAGAGAAGAGACGATTATACTACAGGGAAAAGAGCTGACCACGCTTAAACAGATCCCATGGAGAATCCGGGAACAACGTAGGCAATACCAATTTTTAACAAACGAGTTGAATAAAAACAGAATAATGTACAGATGGCTGGTACCAGAAGGGGTTCTGGTATCCTGGCAAGGAAAAAGATATAAGATAGAGAATTTAGAAGAAGCACACAAATTCTATGAAGAACACTGTAATAGGGAAGGAAAACAAGGAAGCAAGAGGAACTAGAACTCAGAGATCAAGTGGAAGAAACATCAGAAGACAGCGAAAGAAGCAGGAGAGAAGAACAGAGGCAAGAAAGAGAGAGAGCAGAGAAGGAAGGCGCGAGAGAGAAAAGTCAGATACAAACTAGAAGTAAAAGAAACAATTTCAGCTAAAGATGGATCAAGAAATAACAATTGTGTCGATCAAGAAATAACAATTGTGTCGATAAACCTGATTTGACTGAATGCACCAAAAAAAAAAAAAGCCCAGATGTTTAATAAACTTAAGAAATTGAAAGTAGATATAGTCTGTATACAGGAAGTGCATATTAAAAGGGAACATAGGAATCTACTGGAAAACAAAAAACTAGGGAAATTATATACAGCATTGGCAGATTAAAAAAAAGTGAGATTGCAACATATATAAAGGAAGAAATAAACTCCAAAGAAGTTTACTCAGATGAAGAAGACAGAATGCTAATGATTGAACTAGAGACAACAGAAAAACCGATATTATTAATAGTCATATATGCACCGAACCAGAAACAAGAGGAATTTTATAGGAAACTACACAAAAAAATAAATGAATTAGAACGTGAAAACATTTGCCTAATTGGAGACTACAACGCAATAGTAGATAAAAAACTGGACTATGAAAGCAAAAAGAAAAACAAAACAAAAAAAATACATTACCCAAATCCTTTTTTGAGATGACAAAGGAATATAAATTACAGGATATTTGGAGAGAAAGACACAAAGCAAGAAAGCAATATACTTTTTATTCGAGCCCCCATCAATCTCTATCAAGAATTCACATGGTCTGGATCTCACCCGGGTTATGTAACCAAATAGATGAAATCGAAATAGAACCGAATGAGTGGGCAGATCATAACCCAATAAAAATAAGATGGAAAGGTCAAAAAAGAAGAAAAAGATGGATGATGAATTCAAGTATTGTAAAAGAAACAGAATACACTGAAATGCTAGAGAAAGAATTAAAAATGTTCTTTAAAATAAATAAAAAAGAAGACACCACAATTCAAAATCTATGGGACACCATGAAAGCATACACAAGAGGCCTTACAATAGCCTATATGATGAGAAAAAGGAGAAAGCAAAAAGAACAACAAGAAGACATGCAAAAAGAACTTAGAGAAGCGGAAGAAGAACTACAGAAAGATCCAAAGAATAAAACTAAAAAGGAAAAAAATAGAGGTGATAAGACATAAGATCAATTTAATAACTCAAAAGGAATTAGCACAGAAAATCAAAACGGTCAGACAGAATTACTTCGAACATGCCAACAAACCAGGACGATGGCTGGCATATAGACTGAAGAACGAAAGAGAAAAAAGGATGATATATCAATTAAAGGATGACGAGGGAAGAACTTGCTTCAAAGAAAAGAAGAATATTATTCACAAATATTTCACAAAACTATTCGCACAAGAATATATGGAGGAAGCTAAAGTAAAACAATATTTAATTGCAGAAAAGATAACCCCAATTTCAAAAGAACAAAGGGAGGCGATAGATAGACCCATAACGTTAACTGAAGTGGAATCAGTCCTGAAGAATCAAAAAAATAATAAAACACCAGGACCAGATGGAATACCGGTGGAACTATACAAATATAACAAAATAATATGGGAGGAACTAGGAGTGGAAATGTTTAATGAGATTTTAGGAAAAGCTAAGATACCCGATCCATGGACTGAAGCAATAATATCCTTAATCCCAAAAGAGGAAACCGATTTACAAGAAATTAAAAATTACAGACCAATCTCATTATTAAACTCCGATTACAAAATATTTGCAGAAATTATGGCAGAAAGAATTAAACAGGTGTTAAATGAAAGAATACATCCAGACCAAAATGGTTTTTTACCCATAGACATATGAAAAATAACACGAGAGTTATTCTAGACATAATAGAGTACTATGAGGCCCATCCAGAAAAGCAAATGGTACTGGTTTTCCTTGATGCACAAAAAGCATTTGATAACGTAATTTTGAAATTTATAACAATACTATTGGATGAGATGAAATTCGGAGAAAAATTTACAAAAATGATAGAAAGATTTTATAGTACCCAGACAGCCAAAGTTCTGATGAATGGAGATCTAACAGAAAAGATTGAAATTAAAAAAAGAGTCAGACAGGGATAGAGTTAAGGAATAAAAGAATTCTGATCTTAGAAGGCCATGACCTCCAGGCAGGCTGGCATAATTTCTTATGGGATGACAAACATAAAACGCACAAATACTTTCAAAATCATTTAATTAGAAGAAGTTTACTGCAACAATGGCTCAAAATCAAAAGAATCCACTATGTGAAAACCCCAAATAGGAGGGTTACGGAGGATCCCCTGCAGGGTAGAGCTGAGGACTACGTCCAGTTCTTAGCGGACAAAGTTGCTCGGTTTCGGTCGGAGTTGGACTCCGATTCTGCAGATCCAGCCGAGGCACAAGGGGATAATCTGGTAGACCATCCCTGGGTTGAGTTTCAGGATGTTGCCCCTGGGGACGTGGACAAGGCCATGAGAGCTGTGAGTGCCTCCACATGTGTACTGGACCCGTGCCCCTCCTGGCTGGTTGCTAACAGCAGGGAGGTGACACGGGGCTGGATCCAGGCAGTTGTTACTGCCTCCCTTTGGGAGGGGGTCTTTCCCCCCGCACTTAAAGCGGCGGTGGTGAGACCCCTCCTGAAGAAACCATCTTTGGATCCAGCCGTTCTTAACAATTATCGTCCAGTCTCCAACCTCCCCTTTGTGGGGAAGGTTGTTGAGAAGGTGGTGGCCTTTCAGCTCCAGCGGTCCTTGGAGGAAGCTAGCTATCTTGACCCATTCCAGTCCGGCTTCAGGCCTGGCTACAGCACAGAAACCGCTTTGGTCGCATTGACCGATGACCTCTGGAGAGCCAGGGATGGAGGCTACGCCTCCATCCTGGTGCTCCTTGACCTCTCAGCGGCTTTCGATACCATCGACCATGGTATCCTTCTGCGACGACTGCGGGAGGTGGGGGTGGGAGGCACTGTTTTGCGGTGGTTCTCCTCTTACCTATCGGACAGGTCGCAGTCGGTGTTAGTTGGAGGGCAGAGATCGACCCCTAGGCCCCTAACATATGGGGTGCCGCAGGGTTCGGTCCTGTCCCCCCTACTTTTCAACATCTACATGAAACTGCTGGGCGAGATCATTCAGCGGCACGGGATAAAATACCACCAGTATGCGGACAATACCCAGCTGTATCTGTCCGCCCCATGCCAACTCAATGAAGCGGTGGAAGTGATGAACCAGGGACTTGAAGCTGTTAGTGACCGGATGAGGGCTAACAAACTCGTGCTCAACCCAGATAAGACCGAGTGGCTGTTGTGTTTCCCTCCCACCAATTTGGCTAGTATTCCATCTCTCAGGCTGGGGGGTCAAACACTATGCCCCTCAGACAGGGTCCACAACTTGGGAGTCCTCCTGGACCCACAGCTGACTTTCAAGCATCACTTGTCAGCTGTGACCAGGGGGGCATTTGCCCAGGTTCGCCTGGTTCATCAGTTGCGCCCCTACCTGAGCCGGGAGGCCCTCACAACAGTCACTCGTGCCCTTGTGACCTCTAGGCTGGAATACTGCAATGTGCTCTACATGGGGCTGCCCTTGAAGAGTATTCGGCGACTTCAGCTAGTCCAGAATGCGGCCGCGCGAGCGATTGTGGGTGCACCTCGCTTCACCCATGTAACACCTATCCTCCGCGAGCTGCACTGGCTACCTGTCGATCTCCGGGTACGCTTCAAGGTGCTACTTGCCACCCATAAAGCCCTCCATGGTAGTGGATCTGGATACTTGAGAGACCGCCTACTGCCAATTACCTCCCCACGACCTATTAGATGTCACTGGTTAAGCCTCCTCCGAGTCCCATCTGCCGGTCAATGTCGACTGGCAACTACGCGGAGGAGAGCCTTCTCGGTGGCAGCTCCGACCCTGTGGAACGATCTCCCCGTGGAAATCCGTACCCTCACCACCCTCCAGACCTTCCGCACAGCCCTCAGAACTTGGCTATCCCATCAGGCCTGGGGTTAAGACTACAACCCGCCCGAATAGTATGAATGTTGTGTTCTTAATTTTGTATTCGTCTTATATGTTAAAAGTTTGTCTCCCCCCCCCCTTTTAAGTTGTAAGCCGCCCTGAGTCCCCCCAGGGAAAAGGGCGGCATATAAATAAACTTTAAAATAAAAAATAAAAAAATAAAAAATTGGCTATCACCAACAGAAAGAACGTCACACCCAAATTTTACAGATTGGAACAAAATCCTAAAATACAGAGATCTAATTGACAGACAGGGAAATTTAAAAACAATTGAAGAATTGGCAGATCAGAATATGAAAGTTGATTGGCTAACTTACCTTCAAATTAAAACCAAACACAATAAATACACTAAAATATATGGTATAGAAACAGAACCACACGGATTGGATAAAATTATTCCAAGTCCGGTCAGAAAGATGATAGGGAAAATATACAAATTCCTCTTGAAGTATCAAACGGAAGAGGAAATTGTAAAAGAACCAATGATAAAATGGGCACAGAACTTTGGCTATAACATTGAACTAGACAAATGGGAAAAATTGTGGGGAATAAATTTAAGAATGACATTATCAATCCCATACAAGGAAAATCAGTATAAAATGCTTTATAGATGGCATCTGGCACCATCAAGGTTGGCCAAAATTTCAACAAATACCCCTCCAAATTGCTGGAAATGTGATTCGGTACAAGGCACTTTTTATCATTTATGGTGGACTTGCGAAGAGGCAAAAAAATTCTGGAAAAGGATCAAAAATTGGTTGGAAGAAATAACAAAAGTCAAGTTAGATTGGAAACCTGAACTCTTTATTAGGAATCATACCGATGAAATACAAAAAAGAAATACAATATCTAATATTACATATACTTACAGCAGCAAGGATCGCTTTCACCCAGAAGTGGAAAAATAAACTAACCCCAAATGAAGATGAAATAATAAAAAAAATTATGGACTGTGCCAAAATGGATAAATTAACGAAAGAAATAAACGGAGCAATTGATTGGGTTTTTTTTTCAACAAATCTCCTTCGTTTGTCCGGTTACTGAGATATCTACATATTGGAGTAGCACATTTCCATCTTTGCCAAAAAGGTAGGTGAATTATTATTATTATTTTTAAATCCTTGGGGAAACCAAGCAAGCTGCCTCTTATGACCTGTTACTAGGTTTTCCCAAAAGCAAAAAGTTTTTGGCTGTCTCTATGTATTTGAGATGGTGAAGAAGGCATAGGTAGACAGGCATGGCTAGAGGCTTTACTTGTATAATTATTGGTGCATGATGAGATGCATAGCCTGGTAGATTAAATTTTTGAACCACCATAACTTGCCATATATACATCTTATATAGGAGGGCTCCAGGAGGGCTCCTTGGTTTACTGAGGAACTCCGGGAGATGAAGCGCCAAAAGAGATGCCTAGAGCGACGTTGGAGGGCTAGTAACTCCGAATCCGACCGAACACAATTAAGAGCCTTCATTAGGACTTATCTAGTGGCGATACGGGCGGCAAAATGTGCTCATTTTTCCGTTCTTATTGCATCCACAGAATCTCACCCAGCTGCCCTGTTTAGGCCTACCCCTCATCCTAGAATGAATGATATGAATGGCCTGCCGGTGAGAACGGAGGCTATGGGAGGGGAAGTGGGGTCTACGGGTGCGGGGATGGGCCGATGCATTCTGGTCATGGTTGGGAGAGGCAGGTTTGACGGGAGCTATAGGGCTAGCCATTACCAGGGAAGGAGGGTTTGCTACGTCACAGCGATACCCCCCCTTCCGGCCCTGTTAGCTCCACTCCAGGAACAGATGGCGAGAGTTGTCAGGGCCCTGGTCTCAGGCTGTTGCTGCTAAATGCCAGGTCTGTGGTTCACAAAGCTCCCCTCATCCGGGACCTAATATTAGATGAGGGGGCAGACCTGGCATGTATTACTGAAACCTGGCAGGGCCATGAGGGAGGAGTCCCCCTCACTGAAATGTGCCCAGAAGGGTTTCAGGTTCAAAAGTTTTATTTCTTTTAAAACAAACATTTCATCATTCCTCAATCAGTAAGACATCGGAGTACAATTTTTTGTGTGTCAAAATAGTTCTAGTTTACTACCAAATTCTTGTCTAGCCTAATGTATACCCCTCCCTCCCTCCACCCGACCCCCCCAACCCCCCTCCTCCTTCCCCCCCGACTTCCCAGAACCCGTACACAGTATGGATTTTTAACAAACACAGTCTAAAATCTATTGAGAAAAAAGAAATAAAGAAATTAATGACATCTCTACATTGATCTTAGCTTCTTCTTGCTGAGCTAACTTTAAACAATTTAAACCATTTCTGATCTTAAGCATAGGCTAACTGGAATTTCTTGGTCCCGTATTTATTTTGTATATAGTCAATCCATTTTTTCCAGTCTCGTTTATATCTCTCATTTGAGTGATCTTTAAGATATGCCGATATTTTAGCCATCTCGGCTAAGTTTGTAACTTTCAATGTCCATTCTTGAGTTGTAGGCAGGTCTTCCTTATTCCAGTATTGCGCCACCAACAGTCTTGCTGCTGTTATTAGGTACAGAATCAAGTTAGTCTCTACAACTGTAAAGTCAGTACATATACCTAGTAAAAATAACTGAGGAGTAAACTTTATCCTTCTTTTAAAGATATTTTGCATAATCCACCATATTTTTATCCAGAATGCCTTAACTTTTTGGCAGGTCCACCATATATGATAATATGTAGCATCGAGAGAACCACACCTCCAACATTTAGGCTGTACATTCGGATACATAGAAGCCAGCTTTTTAGGATCTAAATGCCATCTATAGAACATCTTATAAAAAATTTCTCTCAGGTTTTGAGCTTGTGTGAATTTCACATTTGTTACCCATATTCTTTCCCATGTATCCAACATTATTGGTTCTTCAATATTTTGAGCCCACTTTATCATACAATCTTTAACTAATTCTGTTTCCGAATCCATCTGTATTAATACATTATATATCCTCTTTATATGCATTAAGCTTTGATCTCTTATTTGTTTAAACAAATTATCTTCAGCTTGGATAAAACCAATTTTTTGATCTATTTTCCACCTGGCCTGTAATTGCCCATACTGGAACCATGTTTGAACTACCTTCTCCTCTTTTAATACCTCTAAAGATTTTAGTTGTAGTACCCCACTTTCCAAAATGAGAAGCTGTCTATAGGTAGTTCTATCCTGTTTTTGTGCTATGTTCATATTTTCAATTGCATGTCTAGGAATTGCCCACGTGGGTATCTTGTCATTTAATTTATAATGGTATTTTTTCCAGACCCGCAGTAAAGCATTTCTTAAAATATGACTTTTAAACTTCTTATCCAATTTTTTGTTGAATAACAGGTAAGCATGCCAACCAGCGCTTTCTTAAGTAAGTAAATTGAGAGTTTGTTTGAGTGAAGAAACACATGCGCACGCGCACACGCACACACACACACACACAAATTACTTACAATTACTTATAAATTACATTAATTTTGAATTCCTCCCCCTCCCTCTGATCCACATACCTTTTCCAGCTGTTTCATAGAGGATTTCAACTCTGCTCTTGCCTGCCATCATGAAAATGTAAAAATGTAAAAGGAAAAAGGCAAGAGCTGCTGAGGTCAGGCTGGGTTAGCTGCTGCCAAAGTCCCCAATGGATGACTCTGCTTAACTGTTTAAAAAAGCCTCTAAAAAACATCCTCTATAGGAGGAGGCAAGAGAAGACTTTTTTAAACAGTTAAGCACTAAGCAGAGTCATCCACTGTGGCAGCAACTAGCTCAGCCTTTTTCCTTTTACATTTTTTTCCTTTTCATGATGACAGTGGTGAGGCTCTGCCTCCCCTGCCTCCCCTGATTGCACGTCACTGCTCATCCTTCATATGACTATAGTTGTTTTAACGTCCCTTTACAACAAACATTCCAAAATTTAAAACAAAACCATATAGTGGAATTTCCTTATCTATTTTGAATATCATCCAATCGCATTATACCTTTATAACACATTCAAAATAAAAAAATAATTATGTTTAATAACAAAATTTTCAAACCACTTTTCTTAAGCAATGTTTACAATTTATATCCAATTTCCCTTTTTTCCTGTCAATACAAATTATTACATTATTATTATTATCAGTCATTTAGTTTGACTATGTTTAACTTTCTTTTTCTCCTTTTTCACCATTTAAAAATTTATACCAAATTTCCTCTTATCAAACCAATACATATGTATACATTGTTATAATTATCAATTATTTACCTAACTTTATCAATATCACTACATTTTAACATAATGCTCTAATTTTAACTAAATTTAACTAGTATTTTATTATTACTTTTCATATCTCAACCTGTGTGTTTTGAGTAATAGTCCTACTTCTTTTGCCATTTGTGGAATTGATCTTCTGGTTATTTCCTTAATCAAATTCGTTTGGACCTCTCTTCGCAGCTTGTTGCTTATTATATATCTTGTAAAATTATGAAACCCTCCATCAGCTTCCTTGATCAGTTTATCTTTGGTTATCAGTAGTGTTTTGGTCAAAGTTTCTCTCCTTAAGTCCATCAATTCTTCTCTTTTTCCTTCTTCTTTACCATGAAATCTGTAGTAAAGCACCTTTCCATCTATCTTCCCTTTCCTTATTCCACTCTTTCCATCTCCAACCACACTCAGTTCACTATGAATATCCATGGTTATCTTGCCTCTTTGTTTATTTTCCCCTGGGTTTTTAGGACTCCAGCCTCCACTTTTTCCATTTGCTGAATATCTTCTATTTGCTGAGTATCTTCCTTTTTTCCATCAGGTTTTGCCACATTAAAGTTTATATTTTCAATATTTTCCAATTTCTTCTCAATTCTCTCTGTTGTTTCTAATAATTTTTGAATTCCCGACATAATCTGTTGTAATGTTATGGTTTCTTTTTGAAGTCGTGTCATCCTTGCAATTAATAAACACTGCCACTCTAGTTTCAACAAATCTTTGTTTTCACTTCTTTCCAGCTATCAACAAGCATCCAGAGAGCACCTGCGTAAACAATCCATGCCCTTCTTTATAAACAAGCTGAAGCCTTTCAAGTGCAAGGTCAAAATGATCAAAGGGAAAAAAGAAAAAGCAATGTTTCCAGGTCTCAACCTCCAACCTCCAAATGGCAGTATAACTTATTTTCCCTCTAAGGTTACTACCCTCTTTATATATCTTTTAAATCTTCTTTATGTTTCAGGCTTAGAAGAAATAAAGTTCTTAAATGAAACCAAATAAAAAGAAAAAATCCATCCCAACCAATATCGTAGAAGTAAAGGGAAAAAATTAATCCAGAGATAAAAAAAGAAATAGAAGAAGAAAATCCAAAACTTTCACTTTAAAAAGTAAAAAATATTCACAAAACTTCCATCGATAGAAAAAATAAAATAAAAAAGATAACACACTGTCCAATAATGCTTAATTCCGCCGCTTATTTCCTTTTCTTTACCAATTTAATTTTATTTCAATATTTTTTGGGCAGTCTTTCATAAAAATAAAATTTCCTCACCAGATGGACACACTTTCCCTTTCTGCTTTTTCTTCCATTGCGGAGCTGTCCCGACTTCAGCAACTTGAGGCTGTGCTTTTTGTCGCTGGCTAAAAGAGATTCTCTTGGATCAATCAGGGACTTTGCAATGTCCCTGAGATCAGCAAGACATACTCTTCCCTGTCACCATCTCTTCAGGATGGTTTAGGTCCAGATGGACCATCCAGCGGCAAAAGTATTGACTGCAATCTCAGAGTCCCGAGATCGCACGTTGTGTTGTCATGATGTCAATGCCTTTCTCCCATGATAGGAACATTTATAAATTACAAAATAAAAATTGAACGGATAATTAATATTGCCATGAAGAGTTTTTAGATTTAGTTTTGGAATCATTCAAAGCATATTTCTTTGTAATGTAAATCTTACTTTTAATAGGAAAAAGAAGGGAATTTTGAATGTAATACCTGACCATCTAAAGCCAAAAAACTTTAACATCTGATGTACTCCTTTTGTGTGAACTATTTATAGAGAACTTGCAATGATGTCTATATTTAAGTTCTAAAACAGAATATTTATTTCAAATATAAGAACAGATGAAGGAGGGAAATTTGAATATGTAGTTAATTCATATGAAATTTTAATTGAATTGTTATAGTGTATTCTTAAAGCTAGTCTAAGATTAACTGAAAAGGCAACAAATATGACAAATGTTACTCTACAGTGAATTAGCACACATATATACATTGTTTAAAATTGTATAGGTGCATATTCTCCCCTTTCATATACCACCTGCAAAGGTAGGAGAATGTGGCATCTCAAATGGTAACAACTAAGGAATATCCCTACAATCATTTTCATCATAATAATCACTGTGATTATAAGGTCTAATGGTTGAATTTGCTTTTTCCCTTTATTCTCTCACTTTTTTCTTTAATTGTGAACTTGAGGACAAAGACATTACTGCTGGTATTTGTAAGCTACTTGCTGTCTTCCGTTTATTCATTTGCCTTTTAAAATCCACGCTGTATAATATTTTTTCTTTTTAGGAAAAAAGGTTGTACACATTCGCCAACTTATACTGCACACATTCCAGGACCGGGGGCATTTTTGTGGCTTTGTGGAATCTCATTTCACATTTGTACAACTGTAATGCACTCTATATGAACTACCCTGAAGATCATCTAGACTAGGGGTATCAAACAGGTGGCCTGTGGCCCAAATGCTTCAACTCAGACCATGCCCACACCAACTCCACAAAGGCAACAAATGTTGCAATACATCATGTGATGCAATTGAGTTTGACACCCATGATTTACATACTTCATTTTTTTTTCATTTCCCATGTGGAAAGGTTTAGAAATGCTCATCTGGTTGCAAAGGTGGTATTCAGCAGGTTCTGACCAGTTCTGGAGAACCAATAGTGAAAATTTTGAGTAGTTCAGAGAACCAGTAAATACCACCTCTGACTGGCCCTGCCCCCATCTATTCTCTGCTTCCTGAGTTTCAGCTGATTGGAAGGAAATGGGGATTTTGCAGTAACCTTCCCCTGGAGTGCGGAGGGAAAAGAGATTTTACAGTATCCTTTCCCTGGATTGGGGTGGGAATGGAGATTTTACAGTATCCTTCCCGTATCATGCCCATCAAGCCATGCCCACCAAACCATGTCACACCCACCAAGCCATGCCCACAGAACCAGTAGTAAAAAAAATTGAATCCCATTACTGTCTGGTTGTTTTTTCAAAATAAAACTGGAAATCTCAATGTTTACTACTAGAAAAGAAATTATATCACTTAATATGGAGAGCAGCAGACAGGTAAGAACTGTTTGTAACATAATTTCAAAAAACAAATCTATATCAAAACAATGAAACATCTCATACTTTATGAAATATTTATCTAGCAATGTGTTATAATACATGTTACAATAATATTTTTTATCATTATATTATCCTTTTGTAAGATATTATAGCAGAAATGGCTCTACAAAATATAACATTATATGTACCTACATAAATAATGTGAATAAAAGATAGAATTGCTTAAGCTGTTTCAACTGTTTTTATTTCAATTTTGTTTTTATGGCTCCTTCTTGGTCTCAAGTCATTTTATAAAGTTGTTTAATAAAGTTGTTAAAGATATCAATGTAACACTGAACTACACTTCATATTTTTGGAATTTGACATTTTGAAATCTTATTCTATTGAACCTGGGAGTTACTAAGATAATCATCCCATGCAGGTGGAAGGAAAATACCATATCAGATGCCAAAAAGTTCCTTGACATTTTATAAAATATCTTTATATTGCAAAAACTAAGAGCTACAGCAGTCTGGTTTTACATGGGTTAAATTTAATTAAGAAAAATAAAGGACTGAGGTGGATATATATTAATATCACATGAATCTTTTTTTCATTTTTACCTCATTACATCTTTTTCTTTATATCATTTTTATATCATTCTTTTATTAATTTGTTAAAAGAGCTTTTTAAGAGAAAAGTGCCTTGAGTTCTATAGAGCCTTTTATGATAGTTCAGCGTCCGACAGATGTCTTATTGTATTTACTAAAAAACTAATTTTCTCTTTAAAACAAAGATTGCAGCAAGATGTATTAACATTAAGATCTAAGGATCATTCTTTTTAAAAATCCTCCAAAAAGACATTACCTCAGAAGAATAAAATGTTGCACCGCATTGCTGTTTCAGGGTTGAATTCAAGTTTCTGAAATGAATGTGAAGCATCAGCAGTTTTGAAACAGATCCGATGCATATGGTACTTTATTGTCTTAGAGGTGCGATTAGTGGATATTTGAAATCTTTCTGCTGGCAACAGAAGTCATTGGTGAGGTTTCCTGATGATTTATCAAACACCACATGGTCCAAAGCTCCAGATGGACTTATTCTCATGAGAAAAAGGACTGCTGCAGAAAATTTGTCATTGCTCTATGCTATGACATTAAAAACATGAAGTCATTAACTATGACTTTAAGAACAAACCTGTACAAGTCTTTTTCATGCCCTCAGTCCAAAGAGTTCAAGAAATTGTTGTCAACCTATTTTACAATGAATTCTGCTTTTTAAAATTATGCAAACACATAAATGTCTGTGTGTGTGGTGTGGTGTGGTGTGGTGTGGTGTGTGTGTGTGTGTGTGTGTGTGTGTGTGAGTGAGAGAGAGAGAGAGAGAGAGAGAGAGAGAGAGAAGATGCAGTGGGAGGGAAAAACAGATGGTTGTGAAGTAGAACATTCCCCATTATATTACTCAGTAAGTGTATATTTCTCTGCCTTTCTGGTTTTTTTTTCTCAATTCCAAATTTGGCTTTTCAGATGTGCAATGATAGTATAGGCATTCTGCACTAAAGCAAGCAGACCATAGTTACTGCTGTGTGAGGCATTATTGTTACAAAGGTGATTTTTCAATGCAGCTCTGTTAAATGCCAAATGAACTAAACATTCCATTTCACTGATTTAATCTACTTCCAGACTTTTCATCAAATGTTATCTTAATTTTTTTCTGAAAATAGTCAGAGCTTCTAGAGAAAAGTAAAGGAAGGATGGAGGGAGGGAGGGTGGGAGGATTTTGTGTGCCCAATTGCCTTTATCAGCATATTTTGTGTTTACCATATTTTATTTTTAATACAATTGTTATTTATAAATGTACCCATTTGAAACATATTAGACTTTTACAATATTGAGAAGCTCACTTTGTATGGATTTATGAAATATTTGGAAAGATTCATCAGAGTCATAGAAACCTGAAAGGTTGATGATGAAATAAAATCAAACAATGGTCTTCAGCTTCAATTTATTAAATAATTGTTTTTAGTCAACCATATTCATTAAATCTAATGGTACTATATTCCTTATGTATCCTGGCATTATAAAATTAAAAATATTTCAGACTGACCATTGAGAAATAATAAAAGTCATACCAAAAAAAAGAGTGGAAGAAGTCAAAGAAGCTTGCTGTAGAAAAAAAAATGAGTAATGGTGTCATAATTAAATATATAATTAAGATTATGTACTCGAATTCTAATTTCCAACTTCCATTTTCAGAACTATGTGTAGAGAAACCCATTATAAAACATAATACTAAAGCAAAAAGAATGGTGGAAAGAAAGCAACACAAAGTAACTTTATCACTCATTCAACTCTGGTAATGTTTCCTTATTAGATTTATATCTCAATTTTCCTTCATACGTTCAAGATAGGAATATTGTGTTTCCTCCTCCCATTTCTCCCCATAACAAACAATATGTGCAAGCATGTTAATAATGTGCTTAGATGAGAATAAAATTTTCAAGATGTTAATGTGAACAATATAGTGAATGTTTATAATTTATTAATCTAAGAATTATATAACAGGCATTGATTATGTCATGTTTTTTTTTAAAATAGAGTTTTTATGTTATTTTTTGTATTTCCTTTTTTAATGTTTATTTTTGTCTTTCAGTTATATTAGCTTTTCTTCTTTCTAACCTGATTTTCTATATACAAAAATCAATAAAAATTATATTACAAAAGCAGAATTTTCTTCCTGTATAAGTTTAAAATACTGTTATAGTAGAAACTGGACAGGGGAATTTCTGTGGGCTTCTTCTTTATATGAATGAGGCTCAAATCACAAAACAATATCTTAGGTCTTTTTTAATTGTCAGAGATAAAATAAAAACACATATTTTTTGTGTGCATGTGTGTTTATGTACCGGCGAGTCCAAACCAAAGTAACCTTATCCCTGTTGTCTTCCAATTAAAATTTCCAAGAATTTTAATTTAGGAATTTTCTTAGAGATTTACATAATAATATTAGTAATAGGCATTTTGGGACAATCCCAAAACTTCTGAAGAACATTTTGAACACCCCATCAGCATTGACAAAATCACATCAGTCAATACAAAAGGCAGCACAGTTTACATCCTGTGACAATACCTCTATAAGTATAAGTATAATCTTTATTGTCATTGTACTTAAATACAACGAAATTGGTTTTAACCTCACTGGTGCAAAATTATAATAGAATTGAAAAAAGAAAGAAAAAGAAAAAAACTAGCATGTGCATGGAATGATTGTGGTTGTATTTAAAAGCCTCACAGCCCAAGGATAGAAACTATCTTTAAACCTGTTTGTTTGGCTGGCTATATTTTTATGCCTTCTGCCTGATGGTAGAAGTGCAAAGAGACACTGACCAGGGTGTGAATCATCTCTGAGTATCTTCCTTACTCTGCTAAAGCAGCGAGATCTGGCGATGTCATCCAGTGGTGTCAGAGGGCAACCAATGGTTTCTTGTGCCAAATTGATCACTCTCTGTAGTGCCTTCCTGTCCACAGCTGGTAAACCAGCATATCATACTGTAATACAATATGTGAGGACACTTTCTATGGTGGACCGATAGAAAGAGGTCATCAGCCATTGTTCCATCTGATTTTTTCACAGGACTCTAAGGAAATAAAATCTCTGTTGGGCCTTTCCAATCACCAGAGATGTGTTGTTTTTCCAGGTGAGAGCTTGACTAATAAGCAATCCCAAGAATTTAAAAGAGGAAACCCTCTCCACATAGCCCCCTTCTAACATCATCAAGCAAAAACATCTGCCTATCCCAAATCTTTAGGAAGGATTGAATAGGTGATTAAACATGAAGTTAATTGCATTTATTTGTTGCCTGATTACTACAGACATTGGTAGTGTAAGTTAATAAAATATCTGCAACTTCAGTTTTTGTCCACCATATTTAATAAGGAACAGATATCTGGAATAAGGGGCAGATCTGGAATATTGAGTAATATGACCAAAAACATATCCTATTGTCTTACATTAATCCTGACCAGCAACAACCTAAATAAATATTAATACATTGTCTTCCAACACTTGAGATTAAGTTTCATATTTGATTAAATTTGATATTTTTCCAATATTTTCTTTGTGCTTCCCCTACAAAATGTTAACCGATTTTGTTAAAACCAATTTTAGGTATGAATGGTGGTGTTTAATTGCCAGGAGTTAATCCTAATGGTTAAGGTAATATATCATGAAACTATCTGGTCAAACATCTGGTTAATATACTATACTTGCCGTATATCTATTTTTTAAAATTAAATTAAATAATTTAAAGCTAATAGACAGAATATATTTTACTTAATAGTGTGAAATCAAGAGAAGCTAGAAAAGCATTACAATGAATTTGAATCATAAGATGGCTGCACTTCATTTTAAGAAAAGGTTTCACTGAAATACAAAAGGCATACATGCCTAATTATTCACCTAGACAGAGCCAGTACCAGATGCCAAATCAGATCTTGTTCATTACCCATAGCCCTGGGAAATATAATTCCTATCTGAATTTTGAATAGAACTTTTCTTAGGCATGTCTGGGTCTGAAAACCCACTGCAGACAGGGTAGATGAAAGGTTTGGATCCAGATCCAGTTTGAAATCCCAAATTTATTCGGTGTTTGAGAGAATTGTGAGTCTGATGCACCCTCACAATAATGTAATTTCAATAACTGACAGTAAAAATAAGTTTGTTGTTTATATTTAAGGTAAAGGACTATTTGCTTTACACCACAGAAATAAGACTGGTTTCCATTGTTGTCTTTTAAATAGATCATTGAAATTTGATGTATCAATCATCCTGGTGCATTTGGTTTACTCCCTTGTTGTTCCATTTTCACTCTATTCTTTACTTTCTCCTGCATCATTCCACATAGCTCAGTTTCTCTTACAATCCATTTGAACTCAGGAAATACACGTGTTGAATTAGTATCCCTTAGAAAAGTATTGGTTTATAGCTCATTAGCACATTCTCTTTAACTCAGTGTGCTTCTGCCTAATTCTGCTGCTACATTACCAAAAACCTATGTCTCCAGCTACGAGCTTGATCCATTGTCCTATAATTTAAAAGATGGAAGAATACACTTAGACAATGCAAAAGTCCATTATTTATAACATATGTAACTTGGTGATACCTAAAGATGTGTCCAATACACATGCTATTTTCAGTAACCTCTTTAAATCTTTCTTTTTGCTATGCTTCTCTTTGCAATATTCAATGCAAAATATACATTGCTTTTTACAGGGTTATAACTTCAGTGTGATATATACTAATTCTTTAACTTATGCTTTCAAATGTCTTGTTCCCACTTGATCTAAGTACTTGCACATTTGCAAGCAGCTAATGAAAGCAGTGACTTCTTATTGCTTTTATTCAGTAGCATTGTAACAAAGGTCGCCATCACTAGCTCTTTATAATTAATTAATAATTAATAAATTCACAATAAAATACATTGATTAAAATACATAATAAAATAAACAAATATTTACAAGCATGGCTTTGTTCAACCAAGCTTTATTTAAATCACCTCATTGAAAAAAAATCAAAATTAAAGTATTGATTACTTCAAAATTGCTGAGCAGGCATGGGTAGTTTCAAAGCACTTAGCTGTTTGCAAATTCAATGGATTTTCTTCAACTTAAATTGTAATAGACAAAATACACTGTTCTAACTTCATCTCAGCATATGAAGAAAGGTGAGGTGTGAGGTGGGATAGATGAGGACTACTAAGCTGACCTGACTAGACATTCAATGAGTTTTACGACTGACTACATTAAACTCTACCTATTATTCCAGGAGAGGAAGGTCCTGATAGTCCTCAGCAAAGATGAAGCCATCATTATCTTGCACAGTTGTCCTGAACTGTAAATTACCACACCAAATTACCTCATTCTTGGATGAACATCCCATCTATAAAAAACTGAAAAGAGACTCCACCAGTAACTATAAGAAAAAAAAGGTGAAAGACAGCTTGAAATGTTTGGAACAAGAGGGCTCTATCAACAGGGCAACTTTCTACTTGTTGGATGTTTACAAGATACTGTCTGTATCTTGGAGAAGCTATTCCTTGCCTCTGTAGATTTCTAAGGAGAACTACCTCTCAGACCATTGTCAGCATCATTAATTCACTGACATATAATATTGCTAAACACCTTGCCACTATACTAGCACCCTTGGTTGGTCACACACTGACCACCACATCCAGAACTTTGAAGAGATTACTTCAAAAATCAGGGTCCTTAAACTAGATACAGATGAAACCATGGTGTGATTTGATGTAACTTTCTTCTTCACCACTGATGCCCCAACAGCCTTAGCAGTAGATGCAACATCAACCAAGAGCAGATCTGCTGTCTGGACATGAATTACATAACATGTTTTTTACTGACAGAAACATGACTTGCCATGGAGTCCCCCAGCATCTCATATTGTTGACAACCTATACATGAAATAAGTGGAGAAGAAAGCACTCAGCTCCTTCTAGGGGATGGCACCACCACTGGTTCACATATGTGGATAACACCTGGGTTAAAATCAAGGTCTTCACAGGCCATATAAACAAACTGGACTCAAACATCTAGTTCACCAGGAAGACATCAAGAACAAGAAGCAGACATTCCTAAATTGTGACATTCTGATTGGGCAATGTAGAAATATAGATCTACAGGAAACAGACACCACAGAGATCCACTCCCAGAGACCAATACTTGATTACCACCATTAATTTCAACACAAAGTAGGACTCATCAGAAACTACATCATTGGCAAAATATATCCCCATCTTCAGGGATATACAAAAGAAGGAAAACAGGCACCTCAGGACAGATCTTAAGGCCTGTGGATATCTCAATTGGGCCTTTATTAAATCAGTATCTGGATGCAACAACAGGATGGCTGACAGAGCTGAGAGCTAGTTAATGGAAGAACTTGGTCATTTAGGTATTTAGGTATTTAGGTATTTATTGGGATTTATATGCCGCCCTTTTCCCTGAGGGGACTCAGGGCGGCTTACAACCACAGGGGAGGGGAAGTGCAAGGTCAAAACAAAACAATATGTGAACAACAGAAAAATAATAAAACCCAACTTTCATTCAGCAATCAAACAAACACTCGGGCGGGTAATTAGGAGCCTATCCCCAGGCCTGCTGGGAGAGCCAGATCTTGAGGGCTGCGCGGAAGGTCTGGATAGTGGTGAGGGTGCGGATCTCCATGGGGAGCTCGTTCCATAGGGTCGGGGCAGCAACAGAAAAGGCTCTCCTCCGTGTGGTCGCCAGTCGGCATTGACTGGCAGATGGAATTCGGAGGAGGCCCAGTCTGTGCGATCTAATTGGTCGATTTAGGGAGGTAATCGGCAGAAGGCGGTCTCTCAAGTACCCAGATCCACTACCATGGAGTGCTTTAAAGATGGTCATCAGTATCCTGAAGCGCACCCGGAGACCAACAGGCAGCCAGTGCAGCTCGCGGAGGACAGGTGTAACGTGGGCGAACCGCGGTGCGCCCACTATCACTCGCGCGGCTGCATTTTGGACTAGCTGTAGTCGCCGGATGCACTTCAGGGGCAACCCCATGTAGAGCCCATTGCAGTATTCCAGTCTAGAGATCACAAGGGCTCGAGCGACTGTTGTGAGAGCCCCCCGATCTAAATAGGGCCGCAACTGACGGACCAGGCGAACCTGGGCAAATGCCCCCCTGGTCACAGCCGACAGCTGGTGATCAAGAGTCAGCTGTGAATCCAGGAGGACTCCTAAGTTGCGGACCCTATCTGAGGGGTATAGAATTTGACCCCCCAGCCTAAGTGTTGGTATATTAGCCAAATTATTGGGGGGGAAACACAACAGCCACTCGGTCTTATCCGGGCTGAGTACCAGTTTGTTAACACTCATCCAGTTCTTAACGGCCTCCAGCCCCTGGTTCATCACGTCCACCGCTTCATTGAGTTGGCACGGGGCGGACAGATACAATTGTGTATCGTCCGCATATTGATGGTATTTTATACCGTGCCTCCGAATGATCTCGCCCAGCGGTTTCATGTATATGTTAAATAGTAGGGGTGATAGGACCGAACCCTGGGGTACCCCACATGTCATTCCTTATATGGCCAGTATATTAGAGAAGCTAAAATGGATATCTGGAAAACATCAAATACCTGTGTTCTTCAAAATTATAAAATAAAATAAATAATATAGTGTATGCAATTCAGTGCAATGAGAAGTGTTCAGAGTTCTACATTGGAGAAACCAGGCAGCCTTTACACAAGAGGATGGCCCAGCACAGGAGAAGCAACAACACAGGACCAGAATCAGTAGTACACCTTCACTTAAAAGGAAAAGATACTCTTTTGAGGATCATAATGTTCTCATTTGGAACAGGAAAGATGGTTTGAAAGAGGAATAAATGAATTAAGTTATGTTCAATACCAGGGATGTGCAGTCAGGGGAGGCACGGGAGGCGGGGCCTCACCAGTGTCATGAGGAAAAGAAAAGAAAATTAAATTAAAAGGAAAAAGGCTAAGATAGTTGCTGCCAGAATGACTCTGCTTAGTGCTAACGGCAGGGGGAGGCGAGAGAACTACGGGCCTCCTTTGCATAAGGAATTTTTCGTCTTTTAACCCTTGCTCAGAGTTAAGCAAGGGTTAAAAGGTGAAAAATTCCTTATGCAAAGGAGGCCCGTAGTTCTCTGCCTCCTGATCTGGGAGCAGCAAATCGTTCCTAAGTTGCTTTTTTGTTTAATTTTTTATATTTTCATCATGGCAGGCGGACAAGAGGAGAGTTGAAATGATCCTCTGACACAGCTGGAAAAGGTGGGTCCGAGGGAGGGGGCAGGGGGGAGGAATTCAAAATTCCAATCATCCATCCCCTATAATATGCAGCTATAAAGTGATATTTGATGTTTGACCGAGTATATAAGTGTAGTAATATGGGACATCATTTTGAAATGGTCAGTTTCCTATAGAAAATTATAGTTATTCTTGAACACTTCCCAAAATTCACTGCAACATGTATGTATTATTTGGTTCACCAGTTGAAACAGAAATATCTCCCTGAAGAATATTTAAAATGGTAAAAAGAAGCTGACTTCTTCAAATGAGGAGCCCGGACGAGGCTGGAGCGAGAGCTGCGGAGGCGAAAGGCGAAGAGGGGTGGGGGTGGGGTGTTCCAAGAGGCCCCCTCCCCTTTTTGCACTCCGCAAGCCAGGCCCACAGCGGCAAGAGGCTCAACTCCACTTCTATCACCCCCCTCCACTCCAGAGAAGGCGACCGCAGGCAAGTCTCCGCAGCCCTGGTTCCATCTCCAAGCAGCCCTGAGAGGAAACAGGCCAGCCCTGCTTCCCTCCCTAGACTTTCCGGGAGCAGAGGACCCACATTCCGCTCCCCCTTCCAAGCCCCAAGTGGCCAGCCTTTCGCCTCCATGGCTCTCGCTCCAGCTTTGTCCGGGCTCCTCCTCGGCGGGCCTGCCGCAGCTCTGGGAGAAAGTGGCAGGAGCCGAGGCTGGCCACTTGGGGCTTGGAAGGGGGAGCGGAATGCAGGTCCTCCGCTCCCAGAAAGTCTGGGGAGGGAAGCGGGGCTCCCAGGGCTGCTTGGAGATGGAACCGGGGCTGCAGAGACTCGCCCGCAGCCAGCTTCTCTGGAGTGGGGAGGGTGATAGAAGCGGAGCTGAGCCTCTTGCCACTGTGGGCCTGGCTTGTGGAGTGCAAAAAGGGGAGGGGGCCTCTTGGAACACCCCCCACCCCTCTTCGCCTTTTGCCTCCATGTCTCTCGCTCCAGCCTGGGCAGGAACTGGCTCTCTTCTGTTGCAGATGGGACGTACTCCTGGTGGTCTGCAGCTCCAGCACCTGCAAGGTGGAACTGTTTGCCCTGCGGGGTGGGCAAAAGCTGAAAGAAAGCGCCCCACCGCTTCTGTTTGACATAGAAGCGCCCCGCGCCCCGCAGCTGGGTCAGACATAGCTGCGGAGCACGGGATGCCTCTATTTCGGACATAGATGCTGGGGGGGGGGGCAAAAGCTGCTTTCTTTCTTTTTGCCTCACTATCCAGAAGCTTCACCGCACGTCACTGTTCAATAGAGGTAATGCCTCAGACAAAACCTGTCCCTCAATTTTATATTGTTCGTGTATCATTATGATACCAGGATGATCAAGACCAATTCACAGGTTCACTAGGGAGATCACACATAACAACCAACCTAACAAAAGTATTTAGGAGCAACAACTCTATGAGGTCCCCTTAATCAACTTACTCAAACTGAAGAAGCTATTAGGATAAACAGTGAAACATTTAAAATAAAAAAGAAAAGAAGTCCAGTTACCATGACTCAACTTCCAGACAAGTTTACCAGTGGTGGGATATGACCGGTACACCCCGGTACGGTTCCGTACAGTGCTCCAGAGGGCCAACCTGCCTGCTCTCCTTACCGCTATTTGAGCCAATCGTGGCATTTGCGCACGCACACAGAGTGTACGGCGCCTGCGCAATGCTCCACCGAACAGCTGGATCATCACGGGCAGTGGGTACGCATGTGTGCATGCACGTGGTGGAGGCCCGGCCCCGTTGCACCATACCAGTTGCACCAGGATCCGGAACCCACCACTGAAGTCTATCTAGATGACTGAGACTCTTCATTGACATAACTATCTATCAGAGTTCTTTTGAATTGGCATGTGTGATAATTAGATATCAGAAAGGTGAATATACCAATAAATAACTACTATATACCTCCAACTACTATATACCTTCATTCAGTTTTTCAGCTTCTGTAGTATACTCAGCTGCAAGACTTCTGTTTCATCTTTTTCCTTAATAAAACATACCTCTTACTAATTTGCCAACAAAATAAAACTTTAATCAAGGTCTCAGTCCAGTTCATTTTTGGATACAATCATACACCCTGTGTAATTTGGGAAGCTTTAAGTCTCTCAACAATGAGTAAAGTATGAGGCCAACACTTTTAGATAGTAACTTAAAAATTTGCTCATTTTCTAAGAATAAGAACTGTTGTTTGATTAAAAATATCCTCTTTCTACAAGCCTTGAGCAAAGAATCAAATAGGTACTGTATTTGCCTGGACATTTTAAACCTTAACAATTGAAAGGCAATCAATTAATCTGGAATTTAGTAACCTCACCACCATGTATTAGGAATTTATAAACAAGCAGCACCTAAGGCATGATGAATGGGATTTACCATACATTGTCTTCAAAGTCCCTTGCAAGCATGTCACAGAAAGCTACAAAAATTTCAAATGATTTTCTTGTGCGTTGGGTCTTGGAAACATTTTTTTTAAATTCCTTTAAGTGAAGGTGGAATTGTGCAGGAGAACATTCCCCCCTTTTTTTTACTCTTTCACTGCTGTTATTTATCATTAATCAGATTCAAGACAGATTTTCTTCCACCTGTGTTTTGTCAGCTCCTAATTTGCTCTCAAATAAATATGGGAAGGAAAATGCTTATGTGAGATTATATTAACTGCCTGGGTTTTTAAATGTTCCTCTGGGTTACAAGGTCTTCAACAGGATTACCTGGAAAAATCCCTACAGCATTCTAGAATTTATTGGAATTGACTGGCTACCTATTATCTTAACAAGTCTCTTATCCTGTGGAGTGTCATAATTGCTGCAGATCTAATTCTCTGCAAAAAGTTGTCTGATCATGATAAGGGAATAAATGTAATCACCCATATTGTGTATGAAAACATTCAATTTTTGTGTTATTCTGTTGCAGTTTATAGTATCACTGGAAGTAAACTGGTAAATTATATAAACTTCTAAAGAAAAGTCATATTTGATTGCTTCATTTTTTATGTTCCTTGGTATAAAGAAAACTTCAACGTGAGCCTGAGATTTATAGGAAAATATCCAAAATCTTTGCAGAAGAGAGATTGCCTTGGTTACTGTTCAATTTCTGCCACTAGTTTTCCTTGAAGGTAAATTTCACAATTTTCCTGGTTTAAAATAGTTTTCTTCTGGCGATAAGGTGAAATTGAATCTAAAGGGCATGCACTATTTCATCATGCTACATGCTACAAATGATATATAAGGGATAGGTAACATGCCTGTTGTGGAAAGGGCATACAATGATGGATAAATACAACATTAATTTTCTTATTCAGTCAGGAAGATTGAATTATCAACAATCTAGCACAATTCTAGTTGAGTTATAAAAGAAATATTTTATAACTTAAGCAATTCCTGTAACATTTATTATACACTATAGTTGAATATACTGATTAGAATATCCCTGATTATAATAGATAAACTACAAATTAAACTCTCAGATTCTGGTTAATGTCAGGGTTCCAAGTAACAGCCCAACAACAGAGGATTCCGAGGCTTGAGTTTCTTCAAAGTTCCATTTTATTAGAGATGTCATATTGGCATATCTGGGACAGTGGTGGGTTCCAGATCCTGTTGCAAATGATATGGTGCGATGGGGCCAGCGGCGGCCACATGAACGTGCGCAGTGGTGCATACATGCACACAATGCACGCATGCATCCTTACCTCCTGTGATGCTCCGCGATGCCTCTGCAACATTCCAGATGTTTGGCAGAGCATTGTGCAGGCGCCATATGCTGCAAGCATGTGTACAAATGGCCCATTTCCTTCAAATACAGGTAAGGAACAAGGGCGGGAGGGTGGGCCCTCTGGAGCATCATACCAGAACGGTACCTGGTGCTCCCAGCAGGCACCGGTATGCCCGTGCCGGGGTGTACCACCTGCAATCCACCACTGATCTGGGAAAAGCTGAATCTGAAAGTTTCCTGGTTTTCCCCACTCAAGTGAAAGTTCAAGTCCCTGCCCAGCAGTCACACATCCATCACATGGTCCAATCAGGCACAACTGGAAATCCCTCCAGTTATGCCACTCCATGTGCAGGGCAAGATGTCCTTGACTCTCTGAGAAAGGAATATTATTTCTACTATGTATCTCTCATACTCCATATAATTCCCCCTCCCATTTTCCCACAGTTAAAAATGTAGCATATGTAGCAGGCCTGAAGGGCCAGTGCAAAAGATGGCTTCCGGGCCTGACATAAATATGTGCCGCCTGTGATCACCCTATCCCATTGAACCAAAATATTGTCTGGCCAAAATTGGAAAAATACAAAATTGAGAGAACTGTGATTGTTGTAGCTGCCAGGAAAACTGCAGGTAGTCTGCAGGTGCAGGTAGTCCTCATCTGCAAATGGCCGGTAACTTTCTTGCTCCGGTCAAGCAGATGGGGAAAACGCCGAAAACAGCAGACGTTTTAACAGCAAACCCTGCAAGTAAGGACTAAAGCGGTAGGGCATGACTGTGGGGATCCAACCAGGCAACCAGCTGGGGAGTCGCTGTCCGTGGTTTGCTCCCTGGCGTGTTTCTAGCTTGTGTGGCTTTTTCTCTGGCGTCTCTCCATTGGGCAGCGAAAATGGCGGTGCTGCACTAACGGCGCCGCCCCTGGCGATTTTCAACAACGTTGGGCTTCTTGCAACCCTTATTCTAGGACTGAGGACTGAAGAAACCTGGGAAAACTTTTTGAGACCGTTTGAACTGCCAGCAAGGGGTGGTTGGCTCAGATGAGGCCAACTGAGATCGGGCGGCTGCCCTTGCTGCTGCCGTTATGGCCCCTCCAACCCCCCCTTCCTCTCTGTTTTCATCGCGCCTGGCTTATGGCAGTCCTGGTGACCTTTGTTTGTGCTTTTTTCGGAGGGGAGTCGGTCTGCTGCTTGTCTTCAAGGAGTGGGGTGGCTGATCCGTGTGGTGCTGGACGAAGGTGGATATGTGACTGTGCTTATCATCACCTCAGCCCCTTCGGGCACCTCCCGACCTCCACTTGACCGGACTCTCTCTGTGCTGTGGCCCCTCTTTTGCCCTCTTGTGGCTGTGGGGCCTCTTGCTCTTTGTTATCTCTCCCATCTGGCTCTCCCGGCTTACGGACTCCGGACTACCTATAGACTCTGGACCCTGGACTCCCAGACTTATGACCTGGTTTCCCTGATACGACTACTGCCACGACTACTGCTGCCACTATTACTTTAGAGACACTATTTCAACTATCCAGACTTGTTTCCCCCCTTGTCATACCACCTAGAAGAGAAGACGAACAACTTCTTCTATATTCCCCTACCACAGAATTGGACTGGACCTTCCTGCAAACCCACCCGCAAATCAAGCTGAACTTGCACATTTTTTAAATCAACTGCGCAATTTCCTTTTGTATGGAGAGTGCATGTGGTACGTATGTGTTGGCTGAATGATCCCACAGCTTTAATTTAATGAAGTTTTTTAGCTATTGTATTGTATAAATTGTATTTTATTAGTGGGGTATGTATGTGCAAAATGCTTGGCCGGTATGGATGAGAGGACTGAGAGTGCAGCCAGGAGCCCCCACCACTGAGTGCACAAGCAGAAGTGGATGGGGGCCTGGTTCTGCCTCTCATCCCAGAATGTGTGGTATGAACGGCCTGCCGGGGAGAACGGAGGCTACGGGAGGGGAAGTGGGGCCGACAGGTGTGGGGATGGGCTGGTGCATCCCAGTCATAGTTGGGAGAGGCAGGTTTGATAGGAGTTATAGGGCTAGCCATTACCGGGGAAGGAGAGTTCGCTACGTTACAGCGATCCCCCCCCTTCCGGCCCTGTTAGCTCCACTGGCGAGAGCTGTCAGGGCCCTGGTCTCAGGCTCTTGCTGCTAAATGCCAGGTCTGTGGTTCACAAAGCTCCCCTCGTCCGGGACCTAATATTAGACGAGGGGGCAGACCTGGCATGTATTACTGAAACCTGGCTGGGCCATGAGGGAGGAGTCCCCCTCACTGAAATGTGCCCAGAAGGGTTTCAGGTGCTCCACCAGTCGCGACACCAGAAAAGGGGTGGGGGAGTGGCAGTCATCATCCGAGAGTCACTAGTTTCTCGTAGGATCCCTGCTCCAGAGACTGCCGGGTGTGAGTCCCTTCTGGTGAAGTTGGACCTTGGGAGTCAAGTGGGTTTGTTTCTAACATACCTATCTCCCAACTGCCTTACGACAGCCCTGCCTGTGCTGGCGGTTGAATTCCCCAGACTTATAGTGCTGGGGATTTCAACCTGCCGTCGCTCGGCGAACGCTCTGATGGAGCACAGGAGTTCATGGCTTCCATGACAGCCATGGACTTGATCCAGGTAATTCAAGGTCCGACTCATACAGCGGGTCACACACTCGACCTCGTGTTTCTCTCGGAGCAGTGGGGACGTGATCTAGATTTGAAGGGCATTAAGATCTTGCCCTTGTCATGGTCAGATCACTTCCTATTGAGGCTCGACTTTCGGAAACCAATCCCCCACTGTAGGGAGGTGGAACCGATTAGGTGGTTCCGCCCCAGGCGCCTGATGGACCCCATGGGATTGCTAGTGGCGATACGGGCGGCAAAATGTGCGCATTTTTCCGCTCTTATTGCATCCGCAGAATCGCACCCAGCCGCCCTGTTTAGGATAGCCTGCTCCCTCTTGAAAGGGAGGGATGTGGACAAGCCTCTACAGGGTAGAGCTGAGGAATTTGTTCCGTTTCTGTCGGATAAAATCGCTCGGATTCGGACGGACCTGGACTCCACTTGGATGGTACCAGCCGAGACGCCGGGGGGAGGTCTTGATCGGATTTTGTGGAGTGAGTTTCAACTTGTTGCTCCTGAGGAAGTGGACAAGGCCATGGGAACTGTGAGTGCCTCCACCTGTTTACTGGACCCGTGTCCCTCCTGGCTGGTCTCAACCAGCAGGGAGGTGACACGTGGTTGGCTCCAGAGGATTGTTAACACCTCTCTTAGGGAGGGATCCTTCCCGTACCCTCTAAAGGATGCGTTGGTGAGACCCCTCCTTAAGAAACCTTCCCTGGATCCAGCCATCTTGAACAACTATCACCCAGTCTCCAACCTCCCATTTGTAGGGAAGGTTGTCGAGAAGGTGGTGGCCTTTCAACTCCGATGGACCTTGGATGAAATAGATTATCTGGCTCCCTTTCAGTCGGGTTTCAGGCCTGGTTACAGAACCAAAACTGCTTTGGTCATGCTGATCGATGATCTCTGGCGGGCCAGGGATAGAAGACATTCCTCTATCCTAGTGCTTCTTGACCTCTCAGCGGCATTCGATACCATTGACCATGGTATCCTTCTGCGACGGTTACGGGAGGTGGGAGGCACCATCTTAAGGTGGTTTTCCTCCTACCTCTCGGACAGATCACAGTCGGTGTTGGTTGGGGGACAGAGATCGACCCCTAGGCCCCTCAAATATGGGGTGCCGCAGGGTTCGGTCCTATCCCCCCTCCTATTTAATATCTACATGAAGCCGCTGAGTGAGATCATACGCCGGCACAGGATCAAATATCATCAATATGCGGACGATACTCAATTGTATCTGTCCACCCCATGCCAACTCAGCGAAGCAGTTGAAGTGATGTGCCAGTGCCTGGAGGCTGTCAGGGTCTGGATGGGAATGAACAAGCTTGCACTCAATCCAGACAAGACCGAGTGGCTATTGATGCTGCCTCCCAAGGATGGTCCAGACATTCCACCTCTTAGCCTGAGGGGTGAAATTATACACCCCTTGGAGAGGGCCCACAATTTGGGTGTCCTCCTGGATCCATAGCTGACATTAGAACACCATCTGTCAGCTGTGACCAGGGGGGCCTTTGCCCAGGTTCGCCTGGTGCACCAGTTGCGGCCCTACCTGGACCGGGAGGCACTTTGAATGGTCACTCATGCCCTCATCACCTCAAGACTGGATTGCTGTAACACGCTCTACATGGATTACTGTAACACGCTCTACACCCTGAAGAGTGTTCAAAGACTACAGTTGGTCCAGAATGCAGCCGCGCGAGCGATAATGGGTGTACCTAGATACACCCATGTTACACTTATCCTCCGCGAGCTGCACTGGCTCCCCATTGGTCTCCGGACGTGCTTCATGGTGCTAGTCGTTGCTTTTAAAGCCCTACATGGTATAGGACCTGGCTACTTGAGAGACCGCCTCCTGCCATTCACCTCCCAATGACCAATAAGATCGCACACGTTGGGCCTCCTCCGGGTGCCGTCAACCGGTCAATGCCAGCTGGCGGCCCCCCGAGGGAGGGCCTTCTCTGTAGCTGAACCGGCCCTGTGGAATGATCTACCCATTGAGATCCGGACCCTTGCCACTCTCCCGGCCTTTCGTAAAGCGACCAAGACCTGGCTGTTCCGGCAGGCCTGGGGCTGTTGATTACTATCCAGCCCTCTTAGACTGAATGGATGGTGTATCAATTTTAATAATTGTATCTTTTCTTAACTTTTTAAAATGTTTTATCTTGCTTGTCAGCCACCTAGAGTCCCAATGGGAGTGGCGGCATACAAATTTTATTAAACGGAAACTGAAAACCTGAGCTGTTCCAGCTCTGCTAATTCAGCATGGATGCTGAAATTCTCCAGGCAGATCATTCTAGAAGCCAATAGCAAGTCTAAAGTTATTCCATCAATGGTGGTATGCAGCAAAATCCTTAGTTTGCCTGAGTGCCCAACACAACGTACACTCCAGAAAAAACATTGGTAGATAACCCTGCATAGACAAATTATAGCAACTTCCTTTCTCCTATTTTTTAATTTTCTGGTGCTGTCTCTTAAACATTGTATTCACAGCAGCTAGCATGCTTCAAATAACTTTTAGAACTACTTATATCCTAGAGCAACATTTTCGGCTTTGCAAATTAGCAAGGGGCGGGGAAAAGAGATGGTACTGCATGCATAGTGGGCAAGCATGCATATGTGCAGCTCCATTTGCATGAGTGCACACCCACAACTTGCTCACTACAGGCGCAAACCCCCCCCATTTTTTGCATGCTTTTTTCACCCTCCCCAGGCTCCAGAGGCTTTATAGGAGGCTCCAGAGGCTTCCCTGAAGCCTCCAGAGCAGTCAAAATGACCCTCCTAACAAACTGGAAGTCACTTCCGGTTTGCTCAGAGGGTCGTTTGAAGCACTCCGAAGGCTTCAGGGACCTTCAGGAAGCTTCCCTGAAGCCTTCGGAGCAGTCAAAATGACCCTCCGAGCAAACCAGAAGTCCATTCCTGAACTTCTGGTTTGCCCGTAGGGCTGGTTTTTGCGCTCTGGAGGCTTCAGGGAAGCTCATGAAGTCTCCAGAGGGCCTCCGGGGTGGGCAAGGGAGGCTCTTTTCACCCTTCCCAGGCTCCTATAAAACCTCTGGAGCCTGGGGTGGGCAAAAAATGGCTTTTAAAAAGGGTGAACTCGCGTGCCCTGACAAATGGCTCCATGTGCCACCTGTGGCATGCATGCCATAGGTTCGCCATCCCGGGCCTAGGGGTTGGGGACCCCTATCCTAGAAGGCTTTTAGGATAGCTCTTCAAATATTTGAACACAAATATCTCCATGAGATATTTCCTTTTCAGATGAAGCATAAATCATCTCCAGCTTTTCTGCTTCTTGTTTGTCTCCAGGCCCTTCATTATATTGGTTGCTTTCTTATGGTTAAGCTCAAGTTTCTAAATATTTTTCCTAATACAGGTAATATTTGTTTAGCAATCATAATTGGGACTGGCAATTATCATCTATAAAGCAAAGCAGTTGCTACAGTGAGTGAAACCTTGACTGTATGTTCTTACTTCAGCTTTGCTTTGTTTTATAAATGAAGATCATAAAGGTAACTTTGTTGTAAACTTACTTTTTCATCACCACCAAAGCTGTGAATAGTCACTAAAGAAAGCAGTCACTAAATAAGGACTGTGTGAATTTAATGTAATATTCTAGGTGTGAACTCATCATTTCAGAATAGTGACATATAGAAAGTTTCCAGCCTCCCTATTTCCAAATGTTTTCTTATGACAATAAAGGCAAACTACTTTGTAGAAAGAGTCAACTTTAAGAACAATTCCAAAATTTCTCAAAATATGTGGTGGCACTGCACTGAAATATATCTTAACATATCCAAACAATAGCAGATAACTCATTATGATATAATGACAGAGTACCCTTTAATGGCAGAATCTTCCTACTACCACTATTACCCATGGCTGATTGTTGCAATTCAGTTGTCAAAACACATTGTTCTACTAATAAATTAGAAGTACTTCAAAGTGCATAATTTGGGGCAGCTCTTCTTAAACAGCACATGTTGTTTTTCTTCTTTGTCTAGGTGATGTGAGTAATTTATTACAGTTCCTCAAAACCTATAAAAGTTCCACAACCTTTGTGGAAAGGTTGTTTGGACACTAGTATTCTTGCTACACATTTTCTTTGCCAATATTCTCCCAGTGTGTTTTTGATCAGATCTAACTCATGGCACTTTTATGATTTTTTTCCCCTCAAGCTCGTTTATTTTCACAATAATTAATTTTCCTTTTCTTGGATTTCTAAGACTCCTACCCTTCGGTAAAATTGATGGCATTCTCTTCTTCCAAGTGATATTGATCTCAAATATTCTCCACCTACTTACCATATGTTTTTATACCAAACTGCTACCTAATCATGTTATTCTTTGCATACCCAGGCACATACTTTTTTATTAAAGGGAGTAATTTCAGAAGGAAACATTGGCAGGTAACTTTGAGATTTCTATGTGTGAGTATATATGTAATGTTTGTCAGCTGAAGAAGTTTTGTTATCGAAACCAGATGACATTCATTCTTGCATAGGACAGGTATTTCAATTTGTTTCTCAAAGTTACATTTTATTAACAATTTATTACAATGAAATTACAGAACCACTCAACAATAATGTCTCCCTCCATAGTGAAATTATATAGTTCCTCTCTGGCATCCAGATAAAATGCTCAAATTTAATCTTGCGAATTTTTAAACATACAACACCTTATCGGAATCAGTGTGAAAATAAAAGTACAGAGGAGGATGTTATTTTAGATTTTGAACTTTTACAAATTTTGCAGTGCTGAATTATTGTATCAAAATGTCAGGAAAGTATGCATTTTGAGCATACTTTGCAGAAAAAAATAGGCTTAGAAATTCTAACTTTATGATAATATGTTTTCAAAAATATAGTTGTTCTTAAATGTAATCATGTTTTCAAAAACATGATTTAAGAAGAAAATATGAATTATAAAATAACAAGCCAAATTTATTTATATAAGAACAGGGTTATGTGCCTAATCATACATGCAGTATAAGGAATGTGTCAAAAGCAAGATGGGCTATGTGGAACTCAATCATAGAAATAATTATATCAATACAATAATTTGGTATGTTTTTTAAAAACAATATTAAAATATTATTAAATCAATATTAATCATATTCTTAAAATGGTTTATAATAAGCCACACATTCCTGCAGCATGAGCACAGTCGCAATAAGAGCATGCTGTTGAAATGAATGTTTTAAATATCAAAGTAAATTAAAATGTTTCCCTTGGTACCTATAGCAAATGAACATAGGGTTAAGCTAATTTCTTGGGAAAACTTTAAATGCAGCAAGATTGCTTTCTTTATAAAATACATAAGATGACCAGGCTGAGCCTTAGGGAGAGGTCAAACGGGTCATCAGTCATGAGTCCCTTTGTTCCCACAAGAGATCTAAGTCCAGCCCACCTTTAATTTCTTTGATTCTTATTTATTGCCAACTTTCTTTAGCCATCCCAGCACTTAACAACATAGTTTAAAATGTTGTTTTACAGCAACAAAAACATTTCTTGAAGACAAAGCACTGAATGATTCCAAAGAATTTATTAAAACAAACCAAGTCATTTATTTTATAACATGGATGGCTATATAAATTTGAAAAAATAAATAAAAATTCTTCTTGCAAAAATGTGAAAGATGAAAGTGGAAAAATATGTATTATTTTACTACTACTCTACATTGGAAATAATATAATTACAATGGACAAATGAACATCACTTGTTAACTTATAATAGGGAAATATTGAATCTGGTATGTATTAGAAAACTTTCTTATAACAATAATATTTACACATATAATACTTTCTAAACAAGATTACTATTAATAGTGTAATTGTATAAACTTTTTTTTTCATTTTAATTCTATTCAAATTTTACCATCTTCTTTTACATTGTGAGTCTTTATGACTCAGTTCAAGACCCGAGTGTTATGCAACAGAATGAGCATATGGGGTAACCATACATGATGAAATGTTTAACAGACTCTTAACAGAAAGGGAACAGGAAGATTAGTGCAGGGGACATGAAAAACATGAGAAAGAGACCTAGATTAACCCTGCCTTAAATACACTAGGTATAAATCTATGTGGAGAATTGTAGGCTTGTGAAATTATGTTATACTATCTATTAGCAGTATATTTCAGAAATCCAGGTGTTTTTGTTACCTGTTTGGTCTTGCAGGGTTTATGTTATCTGAATACAAATTGTGATATATTCTCTACTTATTTGAAAAAAATGTGTTGATGTATACTGATTTAAGTTAATAAATTAAGAAATGTATTAAAGGGGTAATTATATTAAATAAATTTATTAAAGAGGTAACTTGATTCAATAATTCTATTCAATTGTACTGTGTGTACAATCACATGTTGATTAGGTCCACTGGGAATGAAGATCCTGAGAAGGAAAAGAAAAAAACTCTCTGCATTTTTCCCTTCTCAAAACTAAAGCTTCATGCAGAAATTACACAAATTACAATCATAATGTATGTTTCCTTATAAATCCTTATAAATATTCAGATCCCTGGAACAAGGGCAATAGAGCTGGCTTCATATCATAAATTGTTTATGTTGAAAGGGGAAAACCAATTTAGTTGTATTTAAGTACAGTGACAATAAAGATTATACTTAAAAATACAAATATAATCACAAGTAGAATGTCTGCGAACACACTCTTTTGTTTGCACAGAATTATCACATGAACATTTAGTTGTACAGAAGTTTGAACACTGATTCATTACAAGTGTTTTTCTGAGCAACATAACTAATAAAATATCAGAGGTTTCCAGTGGAAAAGCTCTCTGTTTGCCTTGAGGAAAAAATATTTATTGCTGGATTCATTAGTTCTGAGCCAAAAAAATCTGCTATGTAATCATACTAGTGATACATACACAGACTGTTCAGGATAACATTTTCCCAATTAAAAGTAGAACCCCAGTTGTTTTAGAACTTTTTATAGTCCTATGTCATTCACATTTAATTCCTCCCTCATACATCTCCATAAACGGACAAGTATGGAATAGAGGCAGAAGGAAAAAGAATTTAATTCTCTGCAAATTTTCCTCATCATAATGTAGCTATTAGCTCAGAAAAAGTAGGAGTTAAGAGCAGAGGACAAAAAGCATTTTTCTTTATATGACTGTAAGGATGGCTAAGATTTACAGAGAGAGTAGCATTACTGAAGATTCGTCTTATCTAAACTTATAGATCATACAGCAAGGACACTTCTGGCAAGATGAATGTTTAAAACTTCTGGCAAGATGAATGTTAAACTCTGACTTCTAATGAATATAACAGATACCTTAGCATAAAAGAAAGAGAAAAGGCTATTTATTTCAAAGATGAGTAGAAAGAAGGAAGGAATGAAGGGAGGGAGGGAGGGAGGGAGGGAAAGGATTAATTCAGAGGAAATAGTAAGGAATATTGTAAGAAGGAACCGTATATGGATGAAAAGTGTACCAAATGTAAATATTGTCATTGCTATATACTGAAACCTATTAATAGGTTACCTGAGATTTCACCAAACAACTGAAAGTTTTTTACCACCATAATCATAATGTAAAACATTAGCAAGAAATGTATGTCTTTGGAACACAGGTAATGTTAAATCATTCATTCAAACAAACCATCCCCAACTCAAGGATTGTTTGCTTTTCTATCTTGCCAAATAAACATTATTTTTCTCATTTATAACAAATGATGCATAATTAAATAAACAAGTTTGCAGAGTTGCTCAGATCTATTTCAATATCTAAGGCCTCCAACAATGACATTTATATCATTACATTGAATACATGGCATTATTTATTCAGATAAGATGTATGGCATAGATACATTTTAAATTTGTTAAATTTCCAGAACCAGCATGCTCAAAATTATAAGTAGAGAACAAACCAAACAAATTTAGAATAATTATTATACAACTTGTGCCCTGTTGTGTTATCAGTTCAGATATATTTCTTACCTAAACAGAGAAATAGACTGACTATGGGTGAGCAAAAAAGCAGTGGGAATGGGAGCAACTTCTGTCTTTCTATCAGCTTCCCCATTGAGTTTCCTTGAGGAAAGTTGGTTAGAAACTTCATAATTCTCTCCTCTTGTTTCCTCTTCCCTTTCTCCTCTCCTCTCTCCTCTCTCTTTTCTCTGGTCTTTCTTCCTCCATGTTTGTTCCTGCCTTCATTCCTTTGTTCCTTCCTTCTCCCTTTCCCTTCCTCCTTTTTCTTCGTCCTCCTCCATCCCTTTGTTCCTTCCTTCCCTTCCTTCCCTCCTTCACTTCTCCTTTCCTCCATCTCTCTATCTTCTTTCTTTCCTTCTTCCCTCCCTCCTCTGTTCCTCCCCATTACTTGCTTGCTTCCTTTCTCCTTCAGGAACAGCTCCTTCAAGAGCAGCTAAACTGTGGCACTCAGTGACGTGCGGTGAGGTTTATGCCTGGTGAGGCTCAGCTGGGCATCCTTTTGCGAAGCCTCGGCGGTGTGGGGGGAATTTGCGGCCTCGGCGGTGGGGAGGAATTTGCATCGCAGGAGCCGCCAAGCGCCCGGGTCTGCAGCAAAGGCGCTTGGCGGCTCCCGCGATGCAAAGTGCCCCGCCGCACACCTGCTGACCCGGCCTGCGGCCACTGCTTCTCCAAGCTCCACCGCTTGAAGTCTTGGATCGCCTCTGGGGAAAAGCTGAGTGAGAAGCGGAGCGAAGCTTCTCCGCGGCCTCCCGGCGCTGCGCAGAGCCTCAGTGCGGACATTTCCAGCCACCCACAGGGGGACTAGGAGGGAAGGAGTTGCTCCTCGGGAGTCTATCTAGCCAGCAGCCCCAGGAGACACCCCCCACCCCCAGAGAAGAATTGGGGCCACCAAAGCTCCCACACCCACCCACCTTTGGGATGCAAGAGACAGCAAGGCTTGCAGCGAAGGGAATCTGGACCCTGGGAAGGTTGGGGAGGGGTGAAGAGTGAGCCTCCTCCTTCTCCCCCACTCCTCTCTCCTCTGAAGCGCGCCCTCCGAAATAACCTGCCCAACGTAAGCGTGCTCAAGAAGACATGATTGGCTGCTTCCAGATCAGGAGGCCGGAGAATTAGTGCCTCTTTTCCATCTGAACTTCTTTGCCTTTTAACTCTTTCTTAACTTTTAGAAGGCGAAAAATTCCTTATGGAAAAGAGGCCCCGAGTTCTCTCGCCTCCTGCTTTGGTTAACACTAAGCAGACACCAAGCCACTGTGACCTGGAATCTGGTAGCAACTATCTTGGCTTTAATTATTTTAAAAAAAAAATTAAATTTCTTTTCTTTTCCTGAGGAGAGTGGTGAGGCTCCGCCTCCCTTGCCTCTAGTGACTGCACGTCCCTGGTGGCACTCCTACATTATACTAAATGTTTGCCAGATATTGCATCTTGCATTCTACCAAGTACCATCCAGGTAACTATCTAACAAGCTGAAGACAAGTTTATTGGGCGATTAGGCATAGCAGCAGAATTCAGTGCAATGCTTTTTATTACTTGTAAATAGAGTAATCTGTATCCTATGTGCAGCAGGAGCCATCATGAGTATTTGATTCATTGGAAGGGCTACCCTGATACCAAACTGCGGAAGGATATAACTAAAATTGAACTGCACATGGCCTGCAATTTTGCCATTCCCATTTAAAATAACGTCACAAACTAAAAATTTGTGTGTGTGTGTGTGTGTGTGAGAGAGAGAGAGAGAGAGAGAGAGAGAGACAGAGAGGGAGGAAGGGAGGGAGGGAGGGAGGATGAGAGAGAGTTATGATGGCTGTTATTGCCCATGCTGTAATTCTATATGGTTGTTTTTAATAATCTTAAATTATATATTGATATATTGTATTCTGTAAACCAACCACAATCTTTTGCAATGGAGGAACTATAACAAATCCTTCCTTTCTCCTCCTTCAAATTATCAGTCCATCAGATAATTTGGCCCAATCTCCCTAATGACTCATGGTAATTTTTAAAAGAACTAATAACCAGAAATATGCAAATGTAAGAAAAATAGTGAAGCAGCCATTTTACCACCCTAATTTTCATGGCTCAGCCCAACAATAGCTCTTACTTTGGTTTGGTTTGGTTTAGTTAACTGTTAGATTTCCTCCAACAGCATTTAGTTATTTTCTAATTTGTCTCATCTCCCAGAGCTGTTCATTATCATGAGCGTCCCTAGATTAGCAAACTGGAAAAGGTTGCTCAAGCATATTCCTGTGCAAAGCCATTATCACTTTCCAATCCAGTAACACATCACAGTCAACCTGTTCTAGCACCTCCCATATCGGAAAATGAACTTAGAATATTGTATACTTTCTATACAACTATTTGGGCAGCAGAAAAGCCAACTGATTCTTAGGAATTTGCGAAAGGCATTTTAATTAAGACATCAAATCAAAGCATGTTTTCAAAATTTTATAGATATAAATAGGTCAAACATGAGCTACAGAAAGAGAAGTTCGTTGGATTTTTGTTTGTTCTCATCAGTTCAAATGGATTTTTTAGTACCACATCTCCCACCCAGCTCCAGTCCCCAGAAATTGTTTGTGTTTATATTTTTTGGTCTGGCAAACCTGTTCCAAAAGCTATATATATTGCTATATTGTCTAATGCATATTGTATATATTGTATAAGTTAATTTCAGTTAACTCCACAGTTTTCATTATTTATTTTAGTTATGATAAAATGCAATGTTCTGGGGGAAAATGACACTATTTGTGGAATTAGATTCTACTTTACTGTGTTTAAAAATTTTGGTAGCTACTAATTTCACTTTACTCATGGTTGAAATATCTTAAAATGTGAGATGCAATTAGGTTATTTAATTGCAAACTATGTAGTGTTTTCAATATTACCTTAAACTTAAATTCCTTATCTCTGTCATAATCCAATAAACTCTACTCACTCTCACGGACAACATTAGAAGTCACTTTGGTTTATATGATTTTAATTAACAATAGATTACCCATTTGTTATTATAGGAAATGACCACTTTGTGAACATATAAGCTGTGTTGCCATCCGAGCAGAGCATTTGTTAGATTAAGTGTTAAGAATCTGAGATCATAAAACTCCTGTAAATGAAATCTTCCTCTACATGTATTTATTTGGTTATTGAGATTAATTCTAAGATCACTCACTTATTTGGGCTCTGCATTAAGGCTTTGTATGCCAAACCATTATGTAGTTTCAGTTTTATATTTCTTCAGTAATTGCCTCTTTGTAAGAAACCTCTCTAGTTAAATAGGTGATGACTTCACATGGGAAGGATTCAAATTTTGCAGAAGGAGTTCAAAGTCTTTAAGGAGATTTCTAGAAATGTTTTATGCCTGCCCGTCCACACATCATCAAGATGAAGAGCGAGAGGATGAATTCTGGGAGTTGAAGTCCACAAGTCTTAAAGCTGTCAAGTTTGAACACCCCTGGGGTTTTTCTTTCTAAAGGGTTAGGGTGCAAGGGTCTTGTAACTTGACAGCTTTAAGACTTGTGTGCTTCAAATGCCAGAGTTTCTGAGCCAACATTTTGGTTCCTAAGCAAGAGTGTTGTTAAGTGAGTTTCACCACATTTTACAAGTTGGCCACTCCCACCTAGTCACATGACTGGCAAGCCACTTCCACCCAGTCACATGGCCAGCAAGCCACTCCCACCTGGCCACATGGCCAGCAAGCAACTCCCACCCAGTCACACAGCCAGCAAGCCACTCCCACCCGGTCACATGACTGGCAAGCCACTCCCACCCGGTCACATGACCGGCAAGCCACTCCCACAAAGCAAACCACGCCTACAGAAGAGATTTTAAATTTTTTTGAAACCCTCCACTGACACACACATACATACACGTGTGTGTGTTTGAATTGATTCATTTTATTTTTTGAATATAACATATTAAATCTCATCTCTAGAGAAGGCAAATCATGTGTAGCACTCACGGCAATTGCTTTCATTGCCTTGTCATTAAAATAGATTGATTTCAAAAAGAAACCTGAATTTTAGGTCAATCCTAAAGTTATGATTTAAAATAAAGCTTATGGAAATTAACTGGAGGAAAATCAGCCCAATTTTTAATATATATTTTCCACTAGGAATAGTTCTCACTTACCAGCTGCTCATTCAGCAACTGTTGAGTTATGATGGCGCCAAAGAAGGAGACTTGAAACTAGTTCTTGAAATTATAGCTGTCACATCATTCCCATGGTTACATGATTACAAGCAAAAGCCGTGGGCTGGCGGGAGTGGCAGCGGCCTAGCTTTTGCAAGGGAAGGCCTTTCCCTAGCAAAAGCCATGGGCTGGCAGCAGCAGCAGCAGCGGTAGTGGCAATGGCAGCCTAGCTTTCGCAAGTGAAGGCCACAGCAAAAGCCGTGGCTGGTGTATGCCACATGGCCGAAAGCCCCCCGCCCCCCTCTCCAGCCTCGCCTGGCTGGCTAAGCTTGCCAGGCAACCTGCTTACTGTCAACCCTGGCCTTGTCCCTCCAGTCCAGTGTCTTACCTGTTCCTGCTGCCTCTCTGCCTGCCTGCTCCCCATTGCTTCCATCCATCACATCAGAGTGGGATCCATCGCATCGGAGTGCTGCTGATTCTGCCTGCTTGTAAGTGACCCAGATTTTTTCTTTTATTTTTTTAATGTATTAAAAATAATATTTTATTTATTGTGCATATAATTTTTTTAAATAGTTTTACTTAAAAGTATTGAGTATAGAATATTTTAAAATGGTTTACTTCAATTTATTGTGTCTGGATTCTTTTTTTAAATTGTCTTAGACTATTTTAAAAGATTCTATCCAAAATAAATTAAAATAAACCATTTTTAAAAATTCTATACTCAATACTTTAAAATGTATTGTACATAGATTTTTTTTTAAAAAAAATAGTTTTGTTGTAATTTATTGTGTATGGAATATTTTTAATGGTTTCATTTTAAATTATTGTGTGGGGAATAGTTTGAAATGGTTACAGTATAAATTATTGCTGGTGGAATAATGGTTACAGTATACTATGGCTGGTACAATACCTAAAAATAGTTACAGTATAAAGTATTGCTGGTGGAATAATGGTTACAGTATACTATTGCTGGTACAATACCTTAAAATAGTTACAGTATAAATTATTGCTGGTGGAATACTTAACAATAGTTTTTAAGGATTTTTTTATTTATAGAATAGCTTTTTTTAAATTATTTTTAGGGAATTTTATTTTAATTGTTTATAAAATATATTTACTACAAGAAATATTATTCCTTTTTGCAAATGTTTTCTTTGTGATGCAATATGTTTCTTTTAAGTGTGCAGGTTGGTGCATGGTTTATGTGTCTCAAAGTGGCTACTTTTCTATGGGCAGGCCAGGTTGGTGCAAGGCCTCGTTTCACCCTCGTTGTTTAGGTAATTGTGAGGTGGTTGCTGGTTCTGGGAACTTCCTGGCACTGTCCTTTATAATTTCTCACAATGCCTTGATGGTTTTTATTCCAGTGGCTTTGTCTTTCCTGTCTTTAGGGTTAGGGAAAAACTGGTTTCATTTGCAGTCTTTTGGAGGGGATTCTTATTTTTTGGTGTTTTTCTGGCACTGTCATAGTTTGTGTGCATGTGGGTGTGTAATGTTCCACAGTTATCTACACATTAATAATGATTCTGGGAGTTGAAGTCCACAAGTCTTAAAGTTGCCAAGTTTGGGAACCACTGACATAGTTGGAAGGAACCTTGGAGGTCTTCTAATCCAATCCCCTGCTCAAGCAGGAAAAACAATAACATGACAGACAAATGGTTCTCCAGCCTTTTCATAAAACCTCCAGTACTGGCATATCCACAACTTCTGGAGGAATATGATCAATCTTGAGATACTGTGACACCCAAAACTGTCACATGTTGCGGCAGCTGAAGCTTCTGAATACTCTTCAAAGGCAGCCCCATGTAGAATGCTTTCTCCTGAAGCCTAAAGGTAAAGGTAATATATGTGCTAGTAGTTTCCGACTCTAGGGGCAGTGCTCATCTCCGTTTCAAAGTCGAAGAGCCAGCGCTGTCTGAAGACGTCTCTGGGGTCATGTGGCTGGCATGAATGTATTTCCTTATACATTTTAGGGACCTTTCCTTACATTATTGGTGTTTTTCTTTCATACTTTTGGATTTCTAATTTCTGTTTCCATTAGTTAGCAATTGCTAAAACAAATCCCACGTGAAAAAGTATTCAAAGCCTTCTTGATTTTAATTGTCAGTTTATTTATTCCTGCACATTGTAATATTTATTCATTTTCATATCTCTGTTTTTCCACTGTTGTACAAATACAATTCCAGCAGCTGCTAACATGTGTAAAATTAAATATATCTGTCAGGCCTGCATTTATATTCCTTTTAGAATTTTGGCCTGCCACACTTTCTCTTATTTCATAATGCTGTTTCTTTTAGTCAATGGGAGAGGGGATTAGAAGGAGTAGGATTTTGGAATGTGTTGTTTTTCATTCTTTGCTAGAAGGCAAGGTCATCCTTTGTTCTCCGCACCAGTACACCTGACCAGAAGAAGCTGGGCATGGACGCCAGCGTGGAAGAAGGAGATTGGACCATGTGATGGATTGTGGGTGTGGGAACAAGATCATGAACTTTTAACTGGGTGGGGTTCTGATGTAACTTCCAGAGTTGGGATTCCCGCAGCTATGTGCCAACATGCCTGCTTTATTAAATTGGAACTTTAAGCATAGTTTTGCCTTTGATTCTGATTTGATTCTACATGGCATTTGGAACGTTGACATCATATTGTATTCCCTTTCAAATAGCCAACAAAATATTTCTGGTTTTAATTCCATATCTTGCTTTACCATTGCTTCTAACCACTAACTTCTGAATAGCTACTTGGACTGACCTAAGTGGTGTGCAGAAGACCGGCAAACCAGTGATCCTTCCTCTGTAAGTAGCTGTCCTTATTGCTGGTGTGCTCTGTGCTGGGTTCATCCTTGAGATAGTAAAGTCTTGCTTTCTGTGTCTCTCCTTTGTGCAGGTTATTGGAGCAAGGTGGTGAGGTGGTGGTGCAGAAGACCAGCAAGACAGTAATCTTCCCTCTGTAAGTAGCTGTCTTTATTGTTTTGTGTGCTGGTTTCATCCCAATGATGGCAATGAAGAGTTCATTTCTGTGTCTCTTCTTTGTGCAGCCCATTCATTGGAGTAAGTGATACTGAAGACTGGCAAGAACAGTCATCTTCCTGTAAGTAGCTTTTTATTGTTTTTGTACTTATTTTAATGTTATTGTAGTTCATCCATTGGGGCAAAGAATTCAGTGACATTTTCTTGGCCGCTCCCACCCGATCACATGGGCGGCAGACCACTCCCACACGGTCACATGGCGGGCAAGCCACTCCCACAAAGGAGGCCACACCCACAGAGTAGGTTCCAAAAAAATTTAAACCCACCACTGCACCAGACTATGGCTCAAATGAATGCTTTATTGATAGCAGAACAATCTAGAAAACATTTAACATTTTGTAAAGCTGTTGATAGCCATTAAAGCACTATTTTCATAAACTTTTTACTTCTTTCTTACATTTGTTACATTTTTTCTGTAATTACCCACAGGAAAGGGAAGGGAGGAAATTATGATCAATTTTCTTCATTCCTATAAACAAAATCAATTCTAATAAACTTCACTTCAGATTCCAGTAATGCGGATTTGGGCAGGGAAGCCGAAAGATAAAAACACCACTTTCTTGTTTAAAACTTTTCATTCCTAATTGATTAATGTGGTCACAACGCAGACTGGCTTCATTGCTAAGGGAGATGGTCTTCTTGAGCAAAAGCTATTTCCGTGTATGGTAAAGTAGGAGACGGAGGTTTTGTAAGATTTTAAGCCCTCCTTGATAAAGAACATGATTCTAATTGTAGTCCTGTGTATAGAATATTCTATTCTAGTACAAGGTGATGAATAAATAAATATAAATATAATTTTTATTAATTTATTCTTATATAGCAATCCATCTTACATCCTATAATCCTGGGTACTTACAAGCAATAGTACAAAGCATTAAAAACAATCATAAAAACTCCTGGCTCTTCAAAAAATACATTCATAAAATACTGTAATAAGCTCTAGCTTCACTCTATCGCAACAGATTTAGGAAAAGTCTGATGTTTCCGGAAAATGCTGTGGTCTCACAGTGGCAGGTTCTTCTGTTTAGAAGTGATTTTATGATTTCTATCTGAGATAGAGGATTGAGTGTATTTGTCTGCCTTGATAGATGACCCTTATCAATAGCAATAGCAATAGCAATAGCAGTTAGACTTATATACCGCTTCATAGGGCTTTCAGCCCTCTCTAAGCGGTTTACAGAGTCAGCATATTGCCCCCAACAACAATCCGGGTCCTCATTTTACCCACCTCGGAAGGATGGAAGGCTGAGTCAACCCTGAGCCGGTGAGATTTGAACAGCCAAACTGCAGAACTGCAGTCAGCTGAAGTAGCCTGCAGTGCTGCATTTAACCACTGTGCCACCTCGGCTCTTAAAAAATATGGAACACTTCACAAATTTGCGTGTCATCCTTGCGCAGGGGCCATGCTAATCTTCTCTGTATCATTCCAATTTTAGTATATGTGCTGCTGAAGCAAATATTAATCAAACATTAGATGGGAAAAGAATGGCACTATTATGTCTATGGAGAGTCTTCAAGAAAACAAAGGCAGTCCAGTTGCCTTTTGAAAAGCACCCTTGAGACAATGGCACTATTAGTTTTCAACTTTTGATACTATCAACCTGGAACCAATCTGGCAAGATTAAGCCTCAAACTATAGCATTGAATAAATACTAGTATAGTATTATACTAGTATATACTAGTATAGTAAAATATGGTGGCTGACTGTAAACCAGCATAAGTACAGGAATCATATTACGTCTGTACTAAAGCATTTGCCCTGCTCACTGCTTACAAGGTTAGTATTGCCAACAATTTAGATATTAATTAAATAACCTTCTCCTACATGATCACTGTAGGAGATCACTTTAGTATGGCTACATAAAGTACCGGTACTTCCAAATGTATCCTTTAAGAAGAATGTTAAGTTCTCACTTTTTAATATTAGGAAAATAATAGGCTCTAATAATAAATTAAACCTCTTCATTAAGAACTCTTTGTTATTTTAATGATTGATTTTATTTTAAGGATATTAATTTTGCTTTATCTGATACATCATATTTTTCTATTATTGTAAGCTGCCTTAAGAGGTGGATTAAGAGAAATCAGAATATAAAATCAGTAATGCATGAAAAAAGAATAAACTTGTGATTATAGAAGGAGCACCCTTTGTTCCTTTAGTATCCAAATTCTTGGAAGAAATGGGCTGTTATATCGATGTGGCAATATTATAGCAATTGGCAATATAAAGAAGCCAAGGAGAGTGAAAATCACAACACATTTTAAGTGGAAGAGATTGATTTAAAAATGGATAGTCTATGGAAAGCTCACAAAACCACTAATATTTAACAACTCTGTCCAACTTGGAATTGTCACTCTCTATTAGAATAAATTTTCCTTAATTCTATATCCTACCTTTATACCCATGCATCACTTACCCACTTCTTCAACCCAACACTAATTTAACTTATAGATTTATTGTATTTAATTAATTGCATTTAAAATTCTTTTTGTTTTCTTGCCTTAGAAACTCTTTGAAGAAAACAGCTTCATCACCACATGAAATTCTCAAAGATTCTTTTTCATGAGCTGTTCCAGTGGATTGCCAATACATCAGAAAGGAGATTAAATGGGCACTGTAGACAGAATTTCCTCAACAATCTCATCTTTCTCTGAAAAAGCAAAAAGTCACAAAAATATGGCATAGAAACACTGAATTGGAGAAAAAGTGTTCAGAGTAACAGTGCTTGTTCATACTTTATAAAATATACATCTGAAAATAAAAAAGAACTCTCCTCCAAGATTAATATCCAGAGTAAGATTGTATGATCAGTAATTGTCTCAACTGAAACTACAAAGATAAACATACAAAAGTTAATTAGCCTGGTGTTATTAAGGTACTTAACAACCCAAGTTCTAAAATTACTAATCAAAAATCATAGTTTTCTTACTAGTTAAGGTAAGCAGTTGAGAATAACAATTAGTCAAAATTTGAACCATCAGCATCACTGGGGCTACATATAACTTTTTTTGTTATCCCATTTTTCATTCTTTCTTTAAAATGAGCTAGTTTGATATATTACCTTCTTCTAAAGGCTATTAATGATGTTTGTTTGTTGCAGTGAGGATGAACATTTTTGCTTGGCATGTACATTTATAATTTTGAAAGCGTGTTTCAGGCAGTTTCTAGGAACAGATGCCTTACTGGGGGAGATTGTCTATTCAAACATAGATGCTATAATATGTGCAGCATTTGTAAATAACTATTTATCAGACTGCAAACTGTAATGAAATTACAGTTTACCAGCCTCCAAATAGTCCTTTACCATTCCAATTTACTATTAGCCTAAGTGCCAGGACAGATGTAGCTCTTGGCATTAGGATACTAAGCATTCCTTAGTATTTGGCAAATTTCAAGGAACCTAGCACACAGACTTGTTATGTTTATGCTCTCTGCTTGTCAGAATACTTCACTGCGGTGTTACAGTGAAACCAGAAATAGCTCTGAATCTCCTCTCTGTGCTGATTTTGCCACAGTGACCTACAAGACTAGCTTGAGGTTGACTGCAACATAAAGTCAAAATGCAGTCTGTGGTTTTGTATGTTATACAAAAAAGCCAGTGTAATTTTAAACCATGGTTATAGTTCAATATGTGGTATGAACTAAACCAAGTATTCTTTAGTCCATAATCATAATGAAACAAATTTTGGTCTAACAACATCAATGTTCACTTAAAGTGGGAAGGTTGAACCCATACAGCTGCATAATCTTCATTGCTGAGTAAAGAATTTGGAGAATACAATAAGTTTGAAAAGAACAAAATCAGTGACCTAGAGAGGTGGAATTGTAATATATGTTAAAGAATATGTTCTATTCAGCATTTGAGTGAATAACGTTTCATGCTGTAGACAGCATTTTAAAATAAGTGGTATAAAGAGAAAGTTGTTTGAATGTACTCTTCCCTGTTCATTCAAGAAGACATGGACCATTTTCCTAAAGCAAAAGGCATGGAGTAGTAGCAATCATGAGTCTTATCATAGTTGTGGAAAACCAAATTGTTAAGCATGTTTTTTGTTCAGCATTTTTTTAATGATGGAAAAATGTGCAATGGATAGCTATCTTGGTGGTTCTAGTGAACACAAATGACTTTTTTGTGATGAGCTGAAAAACAAACAAAATAACCCATATAGAGATAAATGTGTATGTACGTACATACATACATACATACATACATGATGTATTTGTTACAAATAAAAGGTAAAATTATTTATTTTAGCTCAATTTGATAAGAACAATAGTATTCTCTCAACCCTTGTGAAGAGTAGCACTTACACTTGTTACTAATAGAAACATGATAAGAGAGCTGCTATTTACCTTGAATGTAACTATTTAGAATAGTCTCTACTTATCTAATTTGATCTAGTAGAATCTAACAGAAGACAGACCTTTTCTGCCTTGATCTCTAGTTTGTGGAATAAGGATGAAATGGCCTCAACCCTGCTGGCCTTTTGTAAGGCTTTAAAATGCTGTCTGTGTACCCAGGTCCTATAATATGTATTGGGAGGGGGAGAGCATGGTTTTAGTGTTAATTTATTATCTTGGCTGCAGTATATACTGGTATTTATTTGGATTTTTAATTTTTAAAATATTTTTAAATGTTTACATTATATATTATATAACATTATATATATATAACTGAAGCCATCCAGTGTTACTGGTTTATAAGGGTGGCTACGGAAATTGACATGAATAGCAATACCACTAATAAACCACTTCACAGTGCTTTACAGCCCTCTCTAATCTGTTTATAGTATCAGCATATTGCCCCAACCAATCTGGGTCCTCATTTTACCGATCTCAGAAGATTGGAAGGCTGAATCACCCTGAGGCAGTGAGACTCGAACTGCCAAACTGCTGGCAGCCAGCAGTCAGTAGAAATAAGATGAAGTACTGCATTCTAACCATTAATTAATTAATTAATGACATTTTAGATTGTTCAAACTGAAGTATAAATTCCAAATCCAAAAATCAGCATTTCCACTTCATGTGGCACTTGTCAAATTCCACTTATATGTGTCCTATTCAGAAAAGAGCAATGAGAATAATTAAGAAACTGCAAATATATCCTATGAAGGAAAATTTAAATATATGACAATCTAAGTCGTGACAAGAAAATGAGTAGGATCTAACACTCTTCAAAACTTGAAAAGATGCAGCAAAAAAGAAAACTGAGATCTGTTTTTGTTACTCCAGAATTCTGGGAAGAAAAAACTGGGTTTAAACCGACAGGAAGCCAGATATATATATAGTACATGAGGGAAAATGTACAATTGCAGCAAGAGCAGAGGAACTAATTATCAGAAAAGTGATGGAGTTTCCTTCACTGTGCATGTTATAGTAAATATTAGGCAGCCATTGTTCAAGATGAATTAAATGATCCCATAGAACAGTATTTCTCAACCATGGAAACTTTAAGATGTGTGGACTTCAAATCCCAGAATGTTCAGTGGGGAAATTTGGAAGTTGAAGGCCGCACATGTTAGAACTAGCAAAATGTAGAAACATTGCCTTACAAATTTTTGAAATAGGAAGTGTGTGTCTGGCTTCTGAGCAAAAATAATTTTCTACCCGACAAACAGCTTAGGATCTGGACTCCCACCCTTGCAGATCCAGCCGAGGCACGAGTGGTTGACTTGGTAGACCATCGCTGGGTTGAGTTTCAGGACGTTACCCCGGGGGACGTGGACAAGGCCATGAGGGCTGTGAGTGCCTCCACCTGTGTACTGGACCCCGTGTCCCTCCTGGCTGGTTGCTAACAGCAGGGAGGTGACACGGAGCTGGATCCAAGCGGTTATTACCGCCTCGCTTCGGGAGGGGCACTTCCCCACTGCACTTAAAACGGCGGTGGTGAGACCCTCCTGAAGAAACCATCTTTGGATCCAGCTGTACTTAACAACTACCGTCCAGTCCTCCAACCTCCCTTCATTGGGAAGGTTGTTGAGAAGGTGGTGGCCTACCAGCTTCAGCGGTCCTGGAGGAAGTCGATTACCTGGACCCCTTCCAGTCCGGCTTCAGAACCTGGTTACAGCACAGAAACGCTTGGTCGCATTGACCGTGATCTCTGGAGAGCCAGGGATGGAGGCCATCCCTCCATCTTGGTTCTGTCTTGACCTCTCGGTGTCTTTCGATACCAGCGACCATGGTATCCTCTGCGACGACTGCGGGAGGTGGGGGTGGGAGGCACTGTTTTGCAGTGGTTCTCCTCCTAACTCTCGGACAGGTCGCAGTCGGTGTTGGTCGGGGGACAGAGATCGACCACAAGGCCCCTAAATATGGGGTGCCGAAGGGTCTGGTCCTGTCCCCCGTACTATTTAACATCTACATGAAACCGCTGGGCGAGATCATTCGGAGGCACGGATAAGATACCATCAATATGCGGACGATCACGCTGTATCTGTCCGCCCCGTGCCAACTCAATTGAAGCGGTGGACATGATGAACCAGGGTCTGAGGCCGTGAGACTGGATGCGGGCTAACAAGCTTGTACTCAACCGGAAAAGACCGAGTGGCTGTTGTGTTTCCCTCCCAACAATTTGGCTAGCGTTCCACCACTCAGGCTGGGGGGCCAAATTTTACACCCCTCAGACAGGGTTCGCAACTTGGGAGTCCTCCTGGATCCACAGCTGACCTTTGATCACCACCTGTCGGCTGTGACCAGGGGGGCATTCGCCCAGGTTCGCCTGGTGCGGCAGTTGCGACCCTACCTGAATCGGGAGGCACTCACAACAGTCACTCGCGCCCTCGTGACCTCTAGGCTGGAATACTGCAATGTGCTCTACATGGGGCTGCCCTTGAAGAGCATCCGGCGACTTCAGCTAGTCCAGAATGCGGCCGCGAGAGTGATTGTGGGTGCACCTCGGTTCACCCACATAACACCTATCCTCCGCGAGCTGCGCTGGCTACCTGTTGATCTCCGTGTGCGCTTCAAGGTGCTTCTTACCACCTATAAAGCCCTCCATGGTAGTGGATCTGGGTACTTGGGAGACCGCCTCCTGCCGATTACCTCCTCGAGACTGATTAGATCTCATAGATTAGGCCTCCTCCGAGTGCCATCTGCCAGCCAGTGCCGGCTGGCTACTTCGCGGAGGAGAGCCTTTTCAGTGGCAGCTCCGACCCTCTGGAACGATCTCCCCGTGGAGATTCGTACCCTCACCACCCTTCAGACCTTCCGCGCAGCCCTCAAGAACTGGCTATCCCGCCAGGCCTGGGGTAAAGATCTGATCCGCCCCCACCCGAATGTTGGATGAATGTTGTTTACTTTTTAATTATGTGTTATGTTATATGTTACTGTCTGTATCCCCCTCCCTATAAGTTGTTAGCCGCCCTGAGTCCCCTCAGGGAAAAGGGCGGCCTATAAATAAACTTATTCTAAACTTATTCTAGGAAAAACTCATCCTGTAATTTACAATTTTTGCATTGAAAAACATCTGAACTGCATGTCTTGATCAAGGTAAAGCTGTTGATGACATTTACATTTATGTTTGTAAGACTTTTGATACAATAGTACGTGATAAACTGCTGTTGAAATTAAACTCTTATAGCATTTCTGGATCTTTGCACAAGTAGATTGCTGCTTTCCTGTCTAATAGACTGCAGAAAGTCAAAATAGGGAACTCTCTGTCTAATCCTGCATCAGTTAATATTGATGTTCCTCAATGCAGCGTTTTAGGCCCCACACTTTTTTTGCTAATATCACAATTTATGTGATCAACTTAAAAGCAATTGCAGTCATAAAATTATTCAATTCTATAGATAATTCTGTTGTTTTGCAAAGTGATCTCGACTATGTGTCTGAATGGTCATCTATTGGGCAACTTCAAAATTCGATTAATAAATGCTCTGTCTTACATATTGGTAAACATAATCAGAATGTCAAGTATAAGCTAGGTGGCATTGATCTAGCAGATAACCCTCACTTTGTTAAGGAACTAGGTATACCTATGTCTGATGATTTATGCTCCAAAGCTCACTGTAACACAGCGTTGGTTTAAAAAAAAAGCATTAAGAATTAAGTTGTAAACTTAATTTTGTGAACCTTTTTTTTCTGGAAACATTGTATTGCTAATTAGAGTTTATAAAACCTATCCTAGACCAATTTTAGATTATTGTTCAATTGTTTGGTATCCCCACCATATATCTGACATCAGTACAATTGAACAGGTTCAGAAGTACTTCACAAAAAAAGTCTTGCATTCTTCTGTACACAATAGAATTCCTTATGCTACTAGGCTCAAAATTTTCAGTTTGGATAACTTAGAACTGTGTTGCTTGCAGTCAGACCTATGTATTGCATACAAAATTATATGTAGTAATGTTTTACATGTAAATGACTTTTTCTGTTTTAATCGCAATAATACATACGCAAATTTTCACAGTTTCAGTCACAAATTGACTTCCATGGACCTTACCTATAAGTGGTAAGAATAAGGGGCATGCATAAGTACACTAATATGTCTATTGTCCCTGACATTGTATTTTTATTCTCTATTCTTGTTCTCATTTTTGTTTGGCGAATTAATAATAAATAAATAAATAAATATTTAATTTTATTTTCAGATAAAACTAGCAATGGGCATATTTTTAACTATGGCTATAAAACAAGATTTTTAGGAACAAATGAATAAGCTTTTAAGTCTATTATGTAATATTATTACATATCTTATTTGTTAAACTTTTTATGTAATGTCATATTAGATAGGATTTTGAACATATTGACCATAAATAAAATTGAAGCTTTATCTCAATGCATGCATTGCAGTTTTTAAAAATAACATTTTAAATTTTTTGGAAAAAAAAAAATTAGTATAGGTTTTACAAACAGAGCATATGTATATATTCTTATTCACTCAAAAAACAAGTTTTAATCTACACATGAATGTTAAAGCCAAACATCTTATACCAGACTCTCTATGCTTTTCTACAATGTCAGACAACAGCTACATTCAGTGGGGCTAAAATAATTACAGGGCTCCAGGGATTCCCAGAAGTTTTCTTCAGAGTTTTTGTTTGTTTGTCCAATGTAAGGCAGCTATGCAAGCTACAATCAAGATCAAGCAATAGCAAAAGTCTTAGTATAAGAAGGAAATGAGCAGATTTTGTAATAAGAACAACCTTTAAGGAAAGCTATTTTTTAAAAAAAAAATCTTTGTCTTTACCCTCCTTCATATAAATATTTGATTGGCTCCTTGCCCTGGGTACCTAAAAGTTTTATTTTTAAGCCTGCAATAGGAATATATGCTTCTTTAAGAAAAGGAAATTCTGTTCAAGCAACTGTCAGATCTGTGGATTTTCCATTTATAACTACATAGAAATTTTCATAAATCTGGATCTTATAAAGAAAATTAGCTTAGCTACTGCTGAAACCACTGAATTTTTCCCCTGCAGAATCAAGGATAGCTGTTCAGGATATATGGCAAAGAACTGCAGCATAATTCAGCCAGTAAGCACAATTTCTAAGGAGACAAGTATATTAAACGTTGCCATCTCCTACCACCTAGACACATGCAGCCTTGTCTGGTAACTTGGAAAGCTTCCAACTAAGACTTTGAAAGTACAGCTTTGCAGAATTGCTCTTCCTTAATGATGGGATTTTACAGAGTACCAGTTGACCTCTGTAAAAGATGTATATGTGTGTGTGTGTGTGTGTGTGTGTCTGTGTGTGTATTTAGTGTCACAACCCCTGGTATGCCCATATATGGGAGGACGTCTACTGCTTCCATTCTCTGTCTATCGGCTCGTCACAAGAGACCATCCAGACAGAAACCCAATATTTTTTACTGTTGCCTTTGTTACATTTGTGTTGTATTTGTGCTGATAAATAACTAAATTTATCACTAAATACATACCTATTTCCCTGGCTCAGCTGATAAAGGAGGAGAACCTTGTGGCTTAGTGGTTAACACATCTGCCTAATATGTAATACAGCCCAGGTTCGAATTCCAGTAAAGGCTAGCTGATGAGAGTTAAATAGCTTGAAATAGATATATACTAGTCTCCCTTTATTTATTTATCAGCACAAATACAACACACATACACACACACACACACACACACACACATATATCTTTTTATATCTCTTTTCTTTACATAGACAAAGTTATGAGCCATGGTGGCGCAGTGGTTAGAGTGCAGTACTGCAGGCTACTTGTGCTGATCACCAGTTGCCAGCAGTTTGGCAAATCGAATCTCACCAGGGTCAAGGTTGTCTCAGCCTTCCATCCTTCCAAGGTTGGTAAAATGAAGACCCAGATTGTTAGGGGCAATTTGCTGACTCTGTAAACTGCTTAGAGAAGGCTGTAAAGCACTGTGAAGCAATATAGAATTTATATTTTACTATTGATAAAGTTAGGAATAAAAAGGCAAAATAATTACAACAAGGTTAGCAGATTTGATTAAAGGCCTGCAGAAATGATCTCATTTAATTAGTGTTTTCATGACATTTCAGGCCCTTAGCAGCCATCTGAACTTTTGCAACTTTAATCTGGTAGACACAAATTATCTAGTTCAGTGGCAGTGATAAAGGAGACTTCCATCTAGAAATACACTTGATGTTAAATTATTTTAGGTCAAATAAATTATATTGTTCCACTTTATTTGTTGTATCCCATTTCTTCAATGGTCTCTATTACTCTATTTTATCAGACAGATGAGACATTTTCAAGACTTCTTATTAGGGAATGTCATCTGGTGGAATTTAGGAAGGCAATTTTCTATATGGGTGAATTGTCTATGTGAATATGACTTCATTCTTGTTTGAAATAAAGATATTACATGATCTAAGTTGTGTTGGTTTTCTACTGTAGCAGCAGATTGAGGTTTGATTCAGCAATCTACTTACGAAAGACCAGGACTCGAGACCACGAAGGTGCGAGAGAAACAGCTTTATTTGATGCATCAAGAGTTCAACGTGTTCACACACCAAAATCTGAACTGCCTGGGCTCTGCCCAGGATGCTACTTTTATGCCGTGTTCCACACTGTGCATTCTCAAGGCGTTTCCATACATCCAGGATGATACTTTTATGCCGTGTTCCACACTGTGCATTCTCAAGGCGTTTCCATACACGAGACAAACATGATATTTCGAAAAACAGAGAAGTACATAGGAAAAATACAAAAAGAGAAGTTCTTATAATGTCTTAAGCTATTGGCCATTTCACCTCTGTTCTATCTTACACCCACGCCTGGCTTCCTGTGCCCCTCCTTTACTCCTCCGTAATATTTGTAAGACTTATGAGGAAGTTAGGAGTCAGAAGTCAAGTCCAGTGCACTAAAGTGAAATGTCAAACTAATATAAATTTATAAGGTCCATTCTATTAAGACCACCTAACCTGGCCAGCCACTGGTGGGTTCACCTGTGCACCCCCTCCTGCCTCACTACCAAATAAACCAATTCTGGAATAAAGAAATAAAATTTACAACTGAACCTGACAGCTAGATATGCCACCCCTCACTATGATAGCACACCCTTTTTAAAAGGAACTTTTGGACCATGAACAAAGTTTTTTACACAAGCAGCATTTATTTAATCTGACCAACAAAAATTGCAACTTAGAAAGAAGTTGAGAACAAGTTTCAGGACCGGTGGGTAAAATGTTTCTTCTCACTGCAACCTTCACATTTTTAAAAAATATTCCTTCATTGTAGAAAAAGTAGACTACCTTATATGAGCAGACTATTCTTTCCCTATTATCCTCCTATTTTCAGCAATTGTTGCCTCTTCCCTTACCCTGTGCTCCCAGTGAGCTCTTGAAACTCTCTAATTGAATTAGAATTGTGTTATGAATTATAAGATGGTGCTTTTTCTCAGCATCCCTATGAGTAAAAAAAACCCCACATTGTAAATGGATTTTAAAATCAGTTGAATAAAGCATCTTATTCTACTTCCGTACTTTGTTGTTGTTGATGATGATGATTATGATGGTTGCGAAGTCATGTCTGATTCATCGCGATCCCATGGACAACGTTCTTCTGTCTTTATAGAACATTAGATAGTAGTCTCAGTTTTATGCCACCACCATCATCACTCCATTATACTATTCACATTGTTTCTATTATAGCATATTTTGTAAGCCATAATTATATGCACATGCATGAGAATAATGTACAAATATGTAAAATAATTGCACAAGAGTTTAAAACCAATGGTTTCTTAACAGTGAAATTACAGTGATATTATCTATAAATTTGTAACATTGATATTTCTGTTGGTTCATATTCTGTTCTTAAACATCTGGCAACACTCCTTTTTTATCTCCTAAGTCCCTCACTGCAAAGCATTTTGGAGTGATTCTGAGATCTTCAATTGATGTCAGAGATATATAGCCATTATGGCTTTGAAAAATTGAACAGCATTGGCTTAAATACTGCCTACAATTCTCTAGCTATGACAGTTCTCAAAAATATTAACTAGAAAGATTAAACATGCTAAGTATCAAATGACATTCCCTTGTATCTGATTTGTTAAATCAACCACATGGGCATCTAAGTCCCTTAATCTATTTGAAGAAAGCTGTAAACTATATTGTATTGCACAATTCAATAATAATGTTTGAACATAAATGATCGTGCCTTATATACTTTGCTTGTTTTTAATACTAAGGTTGCATCTCTAAAAAAGAAAATGAAATGTATTGTTTTCCAACATGCAACAGCTTAAATTTATTGTGGAAAGATAAAAGTATAAAATCATATTTTACAACCGCACCTTTCCAGATGATGAGACAATAGGTTTATGGCAAGCACAGCAAGAAAGATTTCCTGATAGCATAAAACTTGACACTGGCCAAGGATGAGCAAAAGCTGCTTTGCAGAGTCTTCCAGATAAATTGTTTGCTCTTTAAAACAGCATGAGTATAAGAGCTTTTTCCCCCAGTGCTTTGCTTTCTGTAAGAAATCTCCATTGTTGAATAATAATTGATCCCAGCATTCCATCTGAAGAAAGCAAAATTCCTGGGGCCTTCCCTGTTTGAAATTAATTGCAGACCAAGCAGAGCTGAAAGTCCAATTGTCCAGGATATTTTATTACATAAACATGCTGCAATGGTTTCATATTCCAGTTTTTGACAGGCTGGCTAAGCAAATGGAAATCTATCACCATGTTATCTATTTTTGAATCCTTGTTGTAAATCCCTGCAAAAATAAATGCCAGAATCTTAGCACTGATCACCAAAAACTCTATCCATATTGTAAAAAAGCAGTATATATATATATATATATATATATTACACACACACACACACACACATATATATAATGGAGTCTTTGGCAAAAAGAGGAGGGAAAAAAATTACTGTGACTGAAAAACCCCCAGGATATTTCTATAATTATTTGCTTATAACAAATTGTTGAATTGAATAGCCAGGGTAAAAAACAAACTTCAATTTAGGCTGAGTTGCTAAGGTTTACTTTTGCTGCTCTTGCAGCTTGAGAAAATATTGCAAGAGTTTATGAATGCTCTGAATTATCTGAACACATGCTTTGCAATTTCTGTCAGGAAGTGTCTAAAGGGCATCTGAAAGCCAATGTAAATGAAGGCACCAAAAGCAACCTCTAGAAAAAACAGTCAGAGGAAGCATGCAAGAAAGGGACATTTCCCTGAATATTATATCATACAGAATAAGGGGTTCTGCCCAGTTCTGGAAGCTATGATCTTGTTCCAGGAAAGCACTTAAGAGCATAATCAACTTTAATCAAATGCCTAGTCCCATTTGATACACTTTCAAAAACCATATGGCTCTGATCTTTAAAAGCATTCTTACAGCTTCCTTTCAATAGGATCTCAACTGGACCACTTTGAGGACATAGTTTGTTGTGATGTAAGAGACCATGTGTGACTAATTTTGGCAGGATTTAGAATTATGCTAAAACTATGTTTTTATGGTGACGGTAAAGCTGATTACCCAACTTGTTTAGTCCTTATGCTTGAAAGGAATGTGCAAGTAAGAAAACAAAAAAAAAAGTATTAACAGAGGCCAAAATTAAGGTCAAAGATTCTGAACTACCCAGCCCTCCACAATCACAATGAAATACAGTCTTATGGCTGAACTTACCTCCTGCTTTGCAAAGGAAATCGGCACTAGACTTGTCAAGGTTGAGAAACACATGTTTAGGAACCGCGTGCATGTGGCACACATTTGAAAAATTCAGTACCATGACTGTTGGGAGTTGCTAAATATTATCATCAAATATTTTAAATCTATGCAGTCTTCAACTTTATCTCCTGCAGCATTCAGACATAGATCTTCTCTTTGTATTCTCTGCTCCTTAGCATATTATCTGTCGTACATTTTCCTCTTCAGAAGGCTTATCTCTGAAATACATTCTTTTTGACTTTTGTATCCTGAATATTCTGTACCACTTCTTTCTATGAATAAAAATACAACAATCATTAAATCCAGGGTGGAATTTTTCCATTGCTAACCTACTTTGCAATTTCATAACCTAACAGCTTCCTGTTATATAGCTGATAGTTCTCCCTTGATCCTGGATATTACAAGATAACACAGTTACCAGCTATTATTCTGTAGGTTAATTCTCAGGTCACTTCACTTTGAGGTTTGAATGGTTTGAAGAACAACTAGGTTTTTTTTAGTATTTACATATTCTATGTATCCTCTATTGTTTACTTTAAAAGATGGTCAGGTATTAATATTTGTCTTATTTTGAAAAGTTTATCAGAAGCAGAAAAAGGAAAATCACAAATCATTCCCATAACCTACAATTTAGGGGAATTTGTAGATCATGGAGACAGTGTTTCAATTAATGTTTTATGGAAAAAATGTCACTGTAACCACATTGCTTATTCAGTTGCATACTATTCTAGCTGTAAATGTCTACTGCAAAACAGCATGTGACACCAATATCCAGATGTGGAATTTAACTACCACAGGAACTATTTCAAATAAGTGTGGTATCAACATCTTTAAAATTCCAAAGCTATATCCAAGATACTGATTGCTTGACACATGATGTGAAAGTCATAGAAACCATTCACAGAGTGTTAGCTATTCATTATCATTATTTTCTGGTGTATTTTTTTAGGTGAAGACATATATTTGCTACCGTTTTTAAAATCCCTTGGCTGTGCTGGAGTATGTTGAAAAATATAAAAGTATTCAGTTTAAGAAAATGACACTTTATATGATTAAACACCTGTTCAAAATCAATCATTGCTATAGTATACCCATCAACTAACTTAGAAAGTCAACAAGCAGAAATAAATTGAGTGTCATATTATGGTGGCATTTACCATCTTAAGTAATGTTCAAGCCTGATGAAATCAAGTAACCTGCCAGCAGTAAAAGCAAAAAACAAAATCTAAATCAAAAACTAATTTTCATAAAGTATTTCTGCACCAGGACTATGCTTAAATATCAAACAAATCCAAGCTAGATTGTTGTCTAATAGTTAATTGTATAATTGTCCTGACTGGTGTTTCTCACTTTGTCCCAATTCCAGATACAGAAGTCAACTAGTGAGTAGAAGAGTTTTATTTTAATTCAATGCTAGCTCAATAGTGTCTCTCATGCATCAACACACAATTCTTCGATGTTTATTACCTCTCATCTGCCCAAAACAGTGGTCCAGTCTGCCCAAAGTAGAGATCAATCTTGCTGTAACATTAATTGATTGTTGATTATTAATTAATCTCTCCTTTGCAACAGAAGTAAAATGCAGGTGTACCCTCCCTTGTATTTTTACACAAAACAATCTTGAAGGATAGGTTGACCTGAGACAATGACTTGCCAAAGTTGTACATGTTGGAGGATGCATTACAAGTTCCATTTTCCAATTCTAACCTAATCACTAAGCCTCACAGGAATACATGTAAACTATGTCTATCTAAAAAGAATAGAAGTCATCCCAAATCTAAGAATGTATTTTAAACAATATGACAATTTTGTTAAAAATATTGTGCCATTAACTTTTATTTAATCAGGAATATCCCATCTTCTTGTCCTATTTTTCTAATTAGGGATATAATGATTTTTGTGGAACAAATCAGGACTCAAGGGCAATGAAATATGTTGTTTTTTATATATAAATTAAATATTTAATGTGCTGCAGCTCTGGAGTATGATGGGTCATGTGTAACTTATTAGATTGTTCTGCATATCATTTATTTAAATTCTTAAACACTGGATGCAAGTAATTGGCAGAAGCAAAACCATGAAGATATGGAACATTCACCAATAAATAATTTTACGTATGTGTATGTGTGCATGTATTGCATACGTGCCATATTATAAACTTTGATGGTACAATTTGTACTATATTTCATTTGTTTGTAAAATGCCCAATTTTGACATTACATTGTCTAAGCAAACTGGCCCTGATAATTTGCCTGGGATTTCAGCTATAATCAATAATTGATCACAGTCATAGACTTTAAGATTATAACAATTTGATAAAAATGATATATCATCCAGATCATGGAGTTAGAAAATGCCAAATTCCTTGTGTAGGGAGTAAACATAAAGTTTTAGGCTCTAATGACTTTAATTATACAAAATAGAAGCTAATTGTTTAGTAAAAATAAAAATCCAAATGGAAAGGAATTCCACGTTGTGCATTCCATCATGAACTTACTTGACCGGCTTCTTAAATTAATGAATATTTAATTATTCTAATTGTTAGTTTTGATGTTATTGCAATAATAATTTGCAATTTGATATTGCAATTCTTTATGATTCGTGCTATAGGTAGATAGCTTGTTTCTGGTATGATTCAATGGTTAAGATATTGAAGCAGAACTGGGAAGGTTCTGATTCAAGTCAAATTCAGCGGGCCAGCCTATATCTTCAGGGTGTTGTTATGAAGGGCAACTAGGTAGATAATTATGCATCTAGGCAGAAGCAGATTTCTGCTGTTTTCACAATTCTTGCATTGCCCGAGTCCCTATAATAAAATCTGTTTCAGAGCTATTGAATAAGACTTTATAGGAATATGAGAAGTTTACAATATAGTTTTGGTCCTCACATTACAAAAAAGATGTTGAGACTTTGGAAAAAGTACAAAGAAGAGCAACTAAGATGATTAAAGGCCTGGTGACTAAAATATGTGAAGAACAATTGCAGGTAGGGTTTGGATAGTCGAGAGAAAAGAAGGTATAGGGGTGATAACAGTTTTCAAGTGTTTGAGAGGATGCCACGAAGAGGAGGGAGTCAACTTATAAAAGGCATTCCAAAATAAATTATAATCTTGCTTAATCTCAGAAATTAAGCAAAATTACCTGTAGTTGGATGAGAGACAACCTGGAAACATAAAGATTATTGGCTAGATTGGAAAATCAACACCATCTAGGAGAAGCCAATCATAAACTATTCAATTAATGAAGTCTCCAGGATCCCTTTGACGTTATAGACCTTCATCTTTCAACAGCATGCAAGTCATTTATTTAGTGAGCTGGCATGGTCACAGTACTATCATCCTGCCATCAGTGCAGTTGCTCTGTTTAATAGCCCAGTCTGAAAGGAATCTAGGAAATCTGTTTTATCCAAGATTCTCTGAAGCTGCCAAGTCATTGTTTATATCCATAGATGCTTCTGACAAAAAGCTGGTATTTTCAAGAATCAGTTTCTTTTGTTTCTAGTGCAGTATTTCCAAGTAGCAAACAGTGTCACCTAGCCTGGTAACAAAACATTTGGAAACCAACCCAAAAGCTCAGAGAATTAACCTTCACCCTCATCCTACAACCGAGCTACAGATATTCACCAATATGTATAGGTATTTATCAGTGGTGGGTTGCAAGTGGTATGCCCCAGTACGGGTGTACCGGAGCCTGCCCAGAGCACTGGATACCATTCCGGTACAGTGCTCCGGAGGGCCCACCCACCTGCCCAAGCTTCTTACCGGTCTTTTAAGTCTTCAGCGCTTCTGCACACGCGTACAGCACGTACAGCACCTGTGTGATGCTTCGTTGAGCTGCTGGAGCATCATGAAGGCTCACAGAGGTGCTAAGACGCATGTGCATGCTGCGCGCATGCATGTGGACACCACCAAGCCCTTTCCAACTGTACCTGTTGGAACTGGATCTGGAACAGTGCCACAATGCTTTTATAACATCACATTATGAAGACCTGAGGTTTTAAGGTATATTGCAAATAAAAGCAAGATTTTAAAAAATCACAAGTTGCAAGAAATGAGCAAACAAAACAGTTGTACTTAATATTTACTAGATTAAACTATTGATTTGAAAGTTGTATTTAGAACAAAAAGACTGCAGTTTCATTAAGGATTGATAACACATACTGAAAATGAAAATTGTAGCCGAGTGAGTAGCAATCCATTTTACAACATGAAAAGTTATAAAGAAGAACAGTATTTTTATTTTAGTCTGTAGCAGTGTATCAGCAAGCAATCAACCCTGAACCTTCTATAGGAGCCAAGCATACAGAGACCAATTTAATATAGCTACATGCAAGGAAATTGAGAAACAAAACGACAATGGATCACTTCCAAAAATGATCAGTATCTGGGATTAGAAGACAAACATCAATTTTAAATTCCAGACATCATTTTAATAAAAAGGGCCTTAACCTTTCTGCTTTCCCTGTGCCCTTTTAAACTTTGCTTCCTCCCTGCAGTGCTTTGGAAATAGCTAACTTATAGCACAAATAAACATCAACTTTCTCTGAATTTATTACTATTTTTTTTTAAAATTATTTTATTCAATTTTCACATTCCATTTGCAATCATTTATACAGGGTATTTAAGAAAAAAAAAGAAAAAGGGAATAAAACGAACAAGTAAAAAGGAAACACAACTCATCATTCACAACCCCACCTAACCCTTTCATCCTCCATACACCCCATCTACCCCCTCCAACTTTCCTTTCTCCCTCTAACACTCCCCTCCTACTTCCCTTTCCCCTCAAACCTTCCTTCTCCCCTTACTCCCCGGACACCCTCCTTCCATTCCCCTTACTCCTTCCTTACTCCTCCCTCTTCTTTCCCTCTACCTCCCTCCTTGGTGTATGCCTTTATTCGAGTGTTGTTTGATCTGATAAAAGTAAAATGAACCAAGGAAAAAAAAAAAAAAAAAAAAGAACCACCGTATATAAATACATTCTTGTTCTTATTAAGACTATGTTAACACCCCCCACCCCCCCCACAAATCCCCATCCCTAATCCTCCCGACTTCCCAGGGCCCACACCTGGCACTACCTTCTGTCTAAAATATCTTGTATACATATGGATTAAAAAATAAAGTAATATATCAAAGAAAAAAAAAAAAGGCAGAGAAAAAAAAAGGAGAAAAGAAAAGAGAAAAGAGAAAAAGAAAAAAAAGAAAAAAAAGAAACCACTCTTTGCGTTGATCTCAGCCCCCCATCTTTATCTATGCTTAAATAGTATAAATCATTCTATCTATATTTTATTCTCGTCTCTTACTTCTTTGCTATTTACCCCAACCTTCTGTAGATTCTCCCGTTCCTCTTCCTAAACCTCATGATCCCTTCCAATAAAATTTAAGCAACGTGGTTCATGCCATATATTCAAATATAACTTTACAGACAAGTAATCAAACTTTCCCTTCTAGTAAAATTTAAACAGCGTAAATGATCTTTCTTTACCCCCTTTTCAAACAGTAATTCAAAATAATCTAACCAAACTTCCCCTTCTTAGTAAAGTTAAGCAGCGTAGATCAGATATTACTTTACACAGGAATCAATTTCTATCTTAAGATAATTCCAACCGACTTCCTCTTCTAATAGGATTTAAATAACTTAGTTCATTCCACATGCATTTCACCCTCATCCCTCACTTGTCTGATATTTACCACTATCAAATTTATACTAGCATTTGTTTAAAATATAACTCAGAGCGATTTAAGTAGCATGGATCATTCCACATATTCAAATAATACTTTCAGCAAGAGTCAGTTAACCTTCTATTTTAAGGTAGTCCCTTCTAACAAAGTTTAAACAACATAAATCATTCCGCATTCTTTTTACACTTATCTTAAGATAATCCCAAGCGGCTTTCTGTTCTAATAAGCTTTAAACAACGTAAATTTTACCCTCATCCCTTGCTTGTCTGATGTTTACCACAAATAACGTAGTTCATTCCACATGCATTTTACCCTCATCCCTTACTTGTCTGATATTTACCACTATCAAATTTATACTAGCATTTGTTTAAAATGTAACTCAGAGCGATTTCAACCAACTTTCCCTTCAAATAAAAGTTAAATAGCATGGATCATATTCAAATAATACTTTCAGCAAGAGTCAGTTAACCTTCTATTTTAAAATAGTCCCATCTAACAAAGTTTAAACAACATAAATCATTCCGCATTCTTTTTACATTTATCTTAAGATAATCCCAACCGGCTTTCTGTTCTAATAAGCTTTAAACAACGTAAATTTTACCCTCATCCCTTGCTTGCCTGATGTTTACCACTATCAAATTTATGCTAACGTTAATTTAGAATCTAGCTCAAAGTAGTTTCACCCAGCTTTCCCTTCTGATAAAAATTAGTCCGCTTTTTCTACCGGAGAGAGGTCTCAAACCCCCATTCAGTCCTCAACTTTAGCAAGCATTTTGAAGTGTCTAAATTCTCGATCTCCGTTTTTCTGCTTCTCCGAGGGAGGAGGGGCTACCCCCTCCATCTTGCAGCCACATGG